>NC_056735.1:462520963-462703463 GCF_019279795.1 Protopterus annectens
TTAACTTGATATTGGAAGGAGACAATAAGCGTAAGCAGTCTGCCTTTTATGGACATCATCTCGCTACTGCAAATCTAATGGGCAGCTGATCTGTTTTTTGGTATTTGGAAAAAAAACACCTGAATGTCAGAAATCAAGAAAACAAATCATAACTAAAAATTGCAGAATAACATGGGAGCTCATACTGAGCCTGAGGATTTTCCTGATTGAACTCTAGAATATAAATATCAGTAAAAATTCAGTCCATATAGAGGATTTTAACTACCTTTACACAGACTGTGTAAAGTACTCAAAATCAACAAGTATACCTAAATATTATAACCAGCACCACATTGTACAGGGATAAAATCTGGACTACAACTCATATAAGAAGAGTTTGATTACAGGATTGGGTATCTGAGGTTCTGGCAAGGGAAGAAGGGCATGCTAATCTTGATGGTTGAAAATGGAGTGGTGGATGCTCAGGGAAAAATGTCACAGTTCACTTTTCCTTGTGTAGTCCAGGGAAAAAACATCCAAGTGCTGCCTAAGAGTGGGAACAACATCCCCCACTTGGGAAAATGTGTGGTAGCCCATTGCTGATGCCCACTTTACATCCTGCCATATGGATATTACAGGGTACATGCAGGGACAGGGATAGATAGAAAGAATAGTCTCATTGCAGCAGTATCCTGCTGTAATACAATGCCTAAATCTCCCTGCTGGCCCCAGCAGTGAGTCAAAACAACTCCTTAGAGGGGAGTGATTGAAGAGAGGTACTGTGGTGAGCTGATGGCCAGCTGTGTGAGAGAAAGAAAAGGGATTAAATAAATGTATGCTCAAATATCTTCAAAAACAGTATGAAAGCTAGCAGTCTAACAGGTAGCAATATCTTGGATATCTCAATGACAGAACTAATATCTTTCTGTTTCATAGACATGGCTATACTATAAGTAATTAACAAAGGTTTTAATAGCACCATCCTTAAAAAACAGTAAAATCAAAGTCAGTGAAACGTAAAGCATCTTTGTTAGACTTTGCCAAATGTGATACAATAAATAATACTTTTATGCAAATAGCAAATAATACTTTTATGCAAATAGCCTGGGAACTCAGCAAATCTGCTTATGGTGCCAGCAATCAGTAGTGTTACATTAAAAACTTCCCCATTTATGCATATACACTGCTAAAACATACTGTAAATATAAAAAAAAATTAGAAAAGCCTTTGATTGGCTAACAAAATTAATAACATTCAACAGAAAAAAAAGCACAATGTAAGCTCTCAAATATGATCCTAGTGTTAAAAAAGGTAAAGATTAATACCTAGAACTACTTCATTATCCTGTCCGATCTTTCTTTTCTAACTTTAATCTCAGCTTTATTTAAAGGTGGAAACTGGGAAAAAAATCAGTGCAATCATCAAAATAATAGGGTATACAACAGAAAAAATATTAAAATTGTTCAAGTCTTAAAAAAACAAGTCTACATTAAATAAAGTACAGTGACGGTTTACTTTTCTTACTAAATCCTCCATATCTAATTATATTAAATAAAGTACAGTGACGGTTTACTTTTCTTACTAAATCCTCCATATCTAATTACGAACCTAAAAAAAGCAATGATAAGGTAAAGCAGTGAAACCCTGACTGTGACCCCCGTGATCTGGGTAGATCTAACCATCCTAATTCTTCAGGAGTTGCCCAAGGGATAAGGAGTGAGTGGTACTTTTGCCCTTTCACCTTTCCCAGGAGTAGGGGTGGGACTACTTGCCAGAGGACTAACAGCTCTGAGAGGGGAATGAGGACTGTGGATGAGTGGTGCATGCATAATTTAAAGCATTATGGGTGCTGTGCCTTAGACAGTCATTAACGTATGGCAAAAAGCCCCCTATTGCTGCAAAGAAAATGTCAAGCTGGGATACTTTGATCTCCTCTTTGTTTGATCACTCATTATTAGATTTCCCCATTTACAAGTGCCCTAGTTTATTACGGGAGTCCATTTAACTAGGGATTTCATAGCAGAAAATAAAAGAGGGGTTCTGGACTTGAATGACTGCTGGAGCAAAAATAAAAAACAAAAAAAAAAGATAATGAATTCATTAATTAAAAAAGGAAAGGATAATTTAAAGGAAGAACATTAATGTAACATTACTAATAAACAATGAGCTGGTCATCCAGGTCACACCAAATGTAATTGCACCCATATCTGCTCAAAATTTAGCTCATTACTGTTATTCTACAGGATGGGAACATCCCGTGCCACATCTTTTACACATTTAACCAGCAAAATATCTTTGCAGCACATTGTAGCCTTCCCCTGCATGTCATAGAATTGGCTCCTCAGGTGGGTATAAAACAAATGCAGTATCATGGAGTCATTTACTTCCAATGGAGCTGTGGACGAGGGTAAGACAGTCCACACAGCCTATCTGGACCTCGCCAAGGCCTTTGACACCATCCCCCACTCTGGAATCACAGATAAACTTACTAAGCTGGGCATAAATCCCTACGTCACTTGATGGGTTGCTAACTGGCTTACTGACAGAACCCAGACAGTAAAATATATAAGGGGACCTTCATTGTGTCACTACTAGACAGAGGCACAGTATTCTAAATTTATTCTGTACATTTTTTGTACCATTTCATGGGGTGGCAAAAGCCAGATCACTATGGCTAGGCTTACAAATGCCCCAGGGCAGATAGCCTAGTACTATACTATGAAACTATGAAACTATGAAGTAGCCAACTCCAAATCCAGCTCCAGACAAGTGACAAGTGGAGTACCTTAGGGTTCAGTCCTGGGACCACTCTTGTTTGGCATCTACTTCTCTGAAGTACAGGCCAACACTAAGGGACTCTGGCTAACAAAGTTTGCAGATGATTGCAAACTGGGAGCCATTATTGAATCCCCAAATGACGTGGATATTCTACAAAAGGGCCTTACAGAAACAGATGCTTGGTGCCAGAGCCATGGGCTCAAGCTTAATGCCAAGAAATGTATAGTTATCCCCTTTGGAAAAAACATGTACCCATGAATTACCACATAGGTGGCAGGACACTAAACATCAAAAGTGTGATGAGAGACTTAGGGACACAGGTGGACAGTGGTCTCACTTTCAATAACCACATTGCCACAACAGTCAGGAAATCCTTCTATGTGGCACACCTCATCACTAAGGGCTTTTCATCCAGAAAAAAGGAGGTCATTGTCCCACTGTACTCATCCCTCATTAGACCCATTATAGAGTATAATGCCCCATTTGGTATGTACCTCACAAGACATCTGCAACAGCTTGAAAGGCCACAGAAATACCTCACTAAAAGAATCACATGCCTAAAGCAGATGCCATATACTGACCGTCTAAAAAAACTCCAGCTATACTCTGTGGCATATCGTCTACTCAGAGGTGATCTCTGCTTAACATACAAGGCCATGTCAAACCCTGAGCTGTTGGACATGCTCCACTTAAAGAAATCCCAATCCCTCAGAGCCACATGCTCCAGGGATCTAAACCTTGTCATCACAATGAACAAAACATGCTGGAGGGATAGGTTCCTGACCCAGAGACTCCCCATACTCTGGAATAGACTGCCCATACATATCAAGCAGAGTGCCTCTTTGGCCATCTTCAAAAGGAACCTTGATGATTGGATGGGAGATAGGAAATTCACCCCGGGGATCATGTCAATCACCCTGCTAGACAGGGGCCTGGAGAAGTAAATATTGTGGGAAGAAATATCCAGGGAATTGTTATGGCCAGGCTTGCATAGGCCCTAGGGCTGATAGCCTAGTACCAACCTATGAACCTATGAATGGTAATGTAACCCCTCAAGCAGTGCTGCTACCCTGATAAGTAGATGCTTCCTGTTGTTTCTTTAATAGCCGACATGATCTCAAGACATACCTTATCTCTCCAAAAGAGAGATGAATAGACAATGCCTCTTTTATTCCTTCCTCTTCTTTAAAAATAAAGAAAGTCATATGTTGGAATGCTGTAGCCACAAGAAGACATGAGAATGTTTTTTATATAACTTCAGATATAACGACTGTTTCAAGTAAAATTAAAAACTCAATGGCTAGACAATATACAGCATTGTTTTCTACACAAAATCAAGCAAAACTAAATGATTTCATATCTGTAGCATTAAAATGTTGGTATGTGGACATGCTTATTACATGCAGTGAGAAATGTAGTGGTACTAATTCTCAAAAGGGCAGGGTGTACATTAGTCCAAATAATTTTAAACTCATCAGCCACACCAATACTCTATATAAAATTATAAAAGGAGTCATAATGGGAGTTTTCTGGGATGACATAGTAGACGTATTTCTGTTAGAAATGGAGCAGTGTACGTTTATTAATGTGAGCGTTTGCCTTCTGTACCTTAATGAATTCTTTGAAGAGATAACAGCAGCCTTTGTTAAAGGATCGACTTTGCATGTTGCTTATCTTGACCTTGCTAGGGACTCTAGTCCTAAATCAGGGTAAGAGTTACCTGGTCATCATGCTGTGGGTCAGCAGGGAGGTCCAATAAGGCTATCTTCTAGTGTTCCTTCCCTTCTACTGTTTTTCTCAGATATAAAAACAGCAAATGTAATCCAGATAACTATTTGCAGAAAAATTGTTTGACACAGCCAACCTTCTCCAAACACACACACTTCATTCTGTGGTATTATTCTTACATTTAATATCAATAAATGTAGAAATATTAGACTTGGCAAAAAAGGTCATAAATTTTGATTATGAAATTAAAAGATCAAATAATAAAAGACTCCATGATTAAAGGTCCATGGATAATTGTAGACCATAAATTTAATTATGATCAACGTACAGCCACCAAAGTCTAAAAATAACTCGAGTGAACTAAATGTACCATGTTGTATCTCACTGGGCTTTCCCATTCATGAATGTAATGCTGCTTTCTGCTGCCTTTGACACATTTAACAACTTGAAAATATGCAACAGATTTCTACTAGAAATAGTAGGGATTGAAGCACAAGCTATTTGTAAAGATATCAGGGACTGTGATTATACTGTGTTATTTACAGGTTACTTACATGTGACCTCTCCTTAATCTGTCAATGTGTGATCTAGTTCCTCTCAAAATACTATGCCTGTAATGTATCAATGGGGGAATTAACACTGCAGTAGGTAGCTAAATACACAAAATAAATTAAAGTAATAAAGGCTATTGTAACAGCTATCTTTTACCCTACCTTTTGGCATTATGGAATAAATTAATCCTCACAAATGAAAGACATCATGTGTTAACTTCCTTCAAAACTAATCTAGAGACTTTGATACAGTGTGAAGTTTAGTAAGGCAGCTAGTGGAGTAGCTGAAAGGATTAAACTAGTTTACCTGTTGGAAGTTCTCAGGCAATTGATTCTTTATGATGGAGTCTGTAGCCTTCAGCTGAGCCTGAAGGGTATCCTTCTGAGAGGTATGGTGAAGGGGTGTAGTATGGAATGGAGTAGGGCATGGAGGGGCAGGACATGCCTAAATCAAGAGACCTAGAGTGTAAGAGTAATTTGCGGTTAGTGAATTTACATTGGATAAAACTCTCTGCTAAGAGTATGCTAAGAAGAGGATGTAGAGGACAACCCATGAAGAGAATATACTAAAATGTGAGCAACTTGAACAGATAACGAACACTTAAACTACCCATGCATTCATGTGGTGTGACAGCAAGAACGTTTTTATCAGGACTAAACTGCTCTTTGTGAATTTGTGAGCTTGATAATCTAACTTTAGAATTTGCGTGTAAAAGTTCAAAAGGAAAATATCACTGATAGTGCAGTTAATCTGTTCAGAGTTTACAATAAAGAGAATGTGCATTATATTAAAGCCGAGTGATTTATGCCCGAAATATGAGAAGGATAATGAAGAAATCTGTTATATTTGCATGTATTGCTGTTTGAGTTAATGATCCCAAATCATCGCTATGTATACATGTGAATCAGAAATTGCCAGCATGAAATTTCATAATCAGACCTTTTCATGCAGGTTATGAGTTTGATCGAAAAATGCAGTAGATTACTGTAACATTGTTGAGTTGTAACAAATGTGGCATTGCACCTATGTTGCTAATGCAGCATGACAAATCAGAATACACTGCACATGTACTAGGCAAACAACAAAGGTCTGTGTGTGTGTATTAGTCGAGAGAGTGAATATGTGTGTGTGGGGGGTTTCAAATGTTAATATGTTGTTGCTATAAAACAATATTTCTAGCCCTTCACAACAAGAAAGCTTAGGTTTGGGTGATGATGCCAACAACCTGTAATTATATTCTTATGTCTTCCATGGCTAATGGAACATCATGTTAAGTGACTTCTCTTGTTGAATGTCGCTAGGTTTGTACAACTCTTTATATCAAATGCATCGGTGTAAATATTCATAATTGCAATCTCTAGCTGTATTTTTCAGCATTTCTATGTATGTTTGAAGTAATTATTTTCATACAGAGAGTAAAAGATTTATGCCTGTTATGTTTCTGATTTTCAAAGCACACTGGATTATAAATATAGTAAAAATATTAAGCCAGGCAAGACACAGAAATATAGACTATTGCAATATTTTAAATATACTACTGCCCTACAGTGATATTAGCCATGATGGTACAGTGGTTAACATTGTCGCCTCACAGCGCTGGGTTCTCCTGTTCGATTCTTTGCTGGAGCGCCTTCTGTGTGGAGTCTGTATGTCCTTCCCATGGTTGAGTGATGTTTGAAAAACATCCAGGTAGGTGTGTGCATGAATGGGTGTGCCTTCTTTAAAGGTTGGGCTGGCAACTCAGCACCATAAAAATCCACTGCCAAGCATTAGTGGACCGGAGTTCCACTGTGGCGACCCCTAATTGGGAAAAGCTGAAAGACAGTACTGCCCTACAGTGATATTACACTTTCAGTAATTATTCTGACTTTTGCAAACCACTGCATGGATGGCTAACTAAAAAGAATAATCCATAATGGCAGCACATATTTTACTGTCCGTACCTTGACCTTGAATCTGTGACCTGTTTGCAGATTCGTTGCCACTGAGCATTTAGGTTTCTCAGTTTTTCTCTGAAGATAGCACCATCAACTGGAGACGACTGCCCAATGATTTCTTCACCAGTCGTGTTTAGTGCTGTAACATAAGGCTGCCTGCTGGTAATGTCATTTTGAAGTTTCTGAAACAAGAGAAAATGCAAATCAAATACTTGTGTCATCATTCAGTATTGGTAAACTTGATAAATGTATACATTACAGAGGTTATAACACACAAAACTGAATCTAATATTCTGTGTTTTAGTTTAGTATGGAAGCTTGCAGTACATTTAGGCACAGAAAAATTATGAACAAATCTCTTTAAGAACATGTATTAAATGGATAAGAAATACTACACTTGATCTTTGCCTCACCAAAGAAGAAAGTAAAATACGCATAATAAAATATCATGCATACAAATGGGCTGTTTGCTTTTCATGAAAACTCTTTCAGTAAGAAACATGTAAGTTCTGTCTCAAGACAGCTCAAATTTTATTTTATTTTTTGAAAAGCATTTAACATATACAACCACACCCTGGTGCATGAAACAAGCACAGTTCATGTTCTCATACCCAATAATTGAAACACAAAGAATTCCAGCACCTTTAAACAGCAAAATCCTTTATTCTTTCATAAAGAGGCTTCTACAGCCCTGCAACAGTCTCCAGCCTCTTTATGGAAGAATTAAGGATTCTGTTGTTTAGTTGTTTAAAGGTGGTGAATGTCTTTTTGCTCACAGATATGTATGTATGTATGTATACGTATATATATATATATATATATATATATATATATATATATATATATTTATGTCAAAAGAGCGAAGACCCAGACACTCAAATAACAAAACATCAAGACCATAACCGCAAAACTCCAGTTCATAGAACCTCACAATATGAAACCTGGAACATCGAACAGTAAATATTACCAGAAGTCCGGTCTGCACTTAAAGGAACAGTTCTCCCTGTAACTACAACTGACAGGAAATCTGTATCATCAGTTTTGCAGGGGGGCAAGCCCCCCTGCACCCCCCATACCCCCTCTAAATTGTATATATATATATATATATATATATATATATATATATATATATATTTATATATATATATATATATATATATATATATATATATACCAACTCCGAGATTGCACTACAGTGAGAAAAAGATAAATTTCAAGATCCTCACTGTACCACAATCTCCATTTAGAACCACTGACACATATTTCCTGTAAGTTGTAGTTAAAGGGAGCACTGTTAATTTAAGTGCAGACCAGTTGATGTTCTGGGTTTCGTTATTGTAAGGGTTCAATGAACTGGAGTTTCATGGTTATGGTCTCCATGTTTTGTTACTCCAGTATCTGGGTCTTCGATCTTTTCAGCTAGACCCATATTTATATGGGTCTACTTCATTTGACCTAAAACTCATTTGAATTTATGTGACTTACAGTGCTGACTTTTAGAATTCCAATAGTCATTTAGAAAGTACTGTTGTAGTCTTTCTAAATGTGAGTTTGACTCTTTACATTGTTATGGAGAGTATCTAAAATAATTTTGCGAATGGTTTGTGCATTGCCAGCAGTAGTGGCAGCATGTAGAGTACTGTAAGGCAAGTTAAAGGTATACGCCCTTTTCCCTACTGTAGTACGATCCTTGAGTTAGTATATATAATTAGGGGTGTGGGGGGGCATAGCCCCCAACCTTGTTTGGTTGTACATTGTCCTGTTTCTGTTAAGAAGGTAAATAAGTAGTTTTTAATTTCTGGAAAAGGTTAGTTATTGGTGTTCTAAGTGTGCTTCTCTATGGTTTAAGATTTAATATATTGAAATTCAGCATTGTAAGCTGTCGATTTAGGTCAATTGGGTGTCGGTCAAATGAGTTTTAGGTCGTGAAGTAGATCCATATATATATATATATATATATATATATATATATATATATATATATATATATATATATATATATATATATATATATATATATATATATATATATATAATGTGTACATATATGCATGTGTGTGTGCATTTACATCTTTATCTTTAGCTATATAGCTATAGTAATGTATATATGTATATACACAAATGCACACAACCACACAAACCAACATATTTTAGTCAGCATGCAGGCATACATATACATATTAAAATAGGTAAATTTTTTCATATACTATGGAGAGTTAAACTAACTATTACTAGCAGATATGCTGAATAAAACTTACTAATGAGTTAATCAGACAGAGAAATTAAATAAAAGTATCCCCCTATTTCCTGAAGAAATGAGTGTTTACAGCTGCAGCACGTGAACTGCATCAGTGCAAAGAGAACATACAGCATATTCTTAGACCTTTTAGGGTATGACTGAAAATGTTAATCCCATTCTACCCTATTGAACGCACAGTATGTCAGAGACTTTGAGAGCATGTTATGGCACTCAGGATAGCACCTTATAAAGGACCTTCCATTTGTTTGCAGTGCTAAAGGCACATTACTGTAGTGAGATGTCTTCAGTGCACAATAGATAAACATTACTCCACACTTGCCATAGCAGCAACATACTTGTAACTTATGTCCCCGCTCACTTGGATTAGAAAACAACCTGTAATTGTAATAATTTGATGGTCCCAGCCCTTACAATACTCCTTCTCATCCCTACTTTGTTAATCCCTTACAATGCTACTTCTCATCCCTAGTCTGTTCATCCCTTACGATACTCCTTCTCATCCCTACTCTGTTCATCCCTTACAGAACTCCTTCTCATCCCTACTCTGTTCATCCCTTACAGTACTCCTTCTCATCCCTACTCTGTTCATCCCTTAAAATAATCCTTCTTATCCCTACTCTGTTCATTCCTTACAATACTCTTCTCATCCCTACTCTGCTGACCCTTAAAGTACTTCTTCTTATCCCTTTTATGTTGAGCCCTTAAAGTACTCCTTCTCATCCATACTCTTTTGACCCCTTACAATACTCCTCCCCTTCCCCAATCTGTTGACATCTTGCAATGTTCTTCGTTATCCCTACACTGTTGAAATCTTACAATGCTACTTTTCATCACTACTCTGTTGATCCAAAACAGTTTCCAAGGCAGGAAGAAATCTCAAGAGAAATTGTTTTGGATCAAACAGTGGTTTTGGTTGTTTCTTTTGGGGATTTTCTCCATGATTTTTTATATTTTCTATATCTATCTGTCAAATAAGGGGGCAGATACGGTTCAGTAGCTTAGTAAGTAGTTATTTCATACAATTTACTGACCACCAATGGACTTAACCAGTCTGCTACAGGGTTTATCTTCAAATCAGGACGATCTGGCCATTTTTGGTCTTAGTAGCACAAGTAGTCAGAATAATGGGTCAGAGGGCTTACAATTAGACAATACATGTGAGGCACAATTTCTTAAATTCAATAAAAGCATGAGGTCCCTGTGGACCAATGTATGGCATTCAAAGCTCTTTAAGGCCTATTTAACCAAGGGCATTTCACCAAGGGGCCTTAGGGTATGCATACAGCCATTAGTTAATAATAGTGATACAACATTAACAGACTAATGGGCTATGGCTCAACAAAAAAATCTCAATGAGCTTTGTGGAAATTCTAGCTGCCAAGTATGACAGAACTATTGTCAGGGATATTATGGGAATCACCCAAATGTGTGAAGGTATTAAGAAATTTGAAGGACAACAATCCTATAACACTGGCCTTAAGAAACTTAGCCAGGATCTTTTAAACTTAGAACAGCAACTGAAAGATAGAAAAATGAGGAAGTTTCAGAGGGACCTAGCTGACTAGGGAAGTGGGCATCCATTCTCCAGCAACAAACATGTCAGGTTTGAGCAAACCAATAGAAAGGTTGCCAAAATTAAATGACCAAGGTCCATTTTAAAGAAACAATCCTCATCAAGTTATGACACCTCGGGTGGGGAGTCCTTGTCAGGTTTGGAGTCTGATACACAGCGCACCCCAGATTCCCCTACATCTAAAAGAAGTAACACACTGGTCCCTTCAGGTATAGGCAAATGAGGGGAGGTAGGAAACATTCTTAAGGTAGACAATATGGAAGGATTGTTGAAACTAATAGTTCAGAAACAGATGACAACAATAATGTGTTGAACATTTCATCTACCTCTCTGTCACCTACCCAAGTTAAAGTTTTGAATAAAGGTCTTAATTTTATACCTGGCTTCTATGTCTCTGAAGATACTTTTGCACAAGATATTACCTCATTTTGTAGACTACTTAATTTAAGGTTATTTTTTCAGACAGCATCTAATCCTGAATCTCAGGATGGCTTTTAGATACCACAAATCAAGCTTTACACCACCAATGCATCATAATGTCCATATGTTTCAGAATTGTATTCTCAAAGATCTGCATTTTCATTCCAGGGAGTTCCAAGTCAAACCTAACAACTTACAAAGATTGAAATGAGTTTATACAAGAATTGGAGAACAATCATGATTTGGCTATATTACCTGCAGATAAAGGTGGGGTGGTAGTTGTCCAGGATTGGACCCAATACAATATGGAAGACAAAAGACAGCTTACTGATGGTCGTTACTATACACACATATGACATTGGACCCAACTCGCGGTTTTAAAAAACAAATTGATCAGTTTTTAGTGTCCACTAAGAAGGAGGGAATTATCACAGACACCATTTTACATCATCTCACTGTGTCGGATCCTTCGAATCAGTGCATCTATTTCTTCCCCAAAATCCATAAGAATCTTCAGAATCCATCTGGTAGACCCATAGTCTCACATAGGGTTTCAATTACAAAACCACTTTCTCAATTTCTCACAAAATATCTTAAACCATTATTGAAATGGGTATGGGCTCATATTCAAGATACTATGGAATTCCTTCAGGTAATTCCTGAGATGCAGCTTGAGCCAGGGTGGTTACTTTGTACCCTAGACGTCTCCGTATTATATACTAACACCCCCCACTGTGCGGGCCTGAAAGCATTAGAATACTGGTTATACAAGTCAGAATTGTACCAACCCAGCTTTAACATCTTCCTAATCTGCCTTGCCAAACACGTTCTAACCAAGAATGTATTTTATTATCAGAATTAATGTTTTTTGCAAATTCAAGGCATGGCTATGTGAGCTTCTTTCGCTCCCATATATGCTGATTTCTTTATGGCCCACCTTGAGGAACAACTCATCTATGACAATACACATAATCTATATTTAGATGTGATTGACATCTGGAGAAGATATTTAGATGACTGCTGGTTAGTATGGAGATCTGATTCTGAATATCTCATGGAGTCTGTAGGAATTTACAGTCAATTATAACATTAACAGTATTACCTTTTTGGATGTCCTAGTAACTAGGAATAGTGACCATACATTGGTATCCAAGGTGTACCATAAATACCCCCCAATACAACTTCCTTCTCCATGCTTCCAGCTTTCGCTCCCCATATATATGTAGAAATATTCCTAAACCACAATTCTTATGTATAGGTTCATAGATTCATAGGTTCATACTAGGCTATCTGCCCTAGGGCATTTATAAGCCTAGCCAGAGTGTGTTTGGCTTTCGCCACCCATTTTAAATTAATTTTGCTATGCCCTTTTTCAAGGTTAGTATACTGTGCCTCTGTCTAACAGTGACACAGAAGTGATACCCGGGGTAAACCTATGATCTCCCATCCACTCATCAAGATTCCTCTTGAAGAGAGTCAGTGAGGGACTCTGCCTAACCTGGACTGGGATTTTATTCCAGAGTGAAGGGAGCCTCTGGGTTATGAATCTGTCCCTCCAGCATGTCCTATTTATTTCAGTGCTGAGGTTCAAGTCTCTCGAGCGTGTAGCTCGATGGGATTTGGATTTTCTGAGGTGCAGCATGTCCCTTAATTCCGGGTTGGACATGGCCTTATACGTCAGGCACAGGTCACCTCTGAGCAGGCGGTATACCACTGAGTAGAGCTGGAGTTTCTTTAACCGGGCAGCATATGGCATCTGTTTGAGCCCTTTGATCCTCTTGGTGAGGTACTTTTGGGGTCTTTCCAGTTGCTGCAAGTGTTTGGTAAGGTACATCCCAAAAGGGGCATTGTACTCGATTATGGGCCTGATGAGGGATGAGTAAAGAGGCACGATGACCTCCCCTAATCTAGATGTGAATCCCTTCATGATTAGGTGGGCTATATAAAATGTTTTTCTAACCACTTTGGCCACTTGGTTGTCAAATGAGAGATTGCTATCAACTTAGGTCCCCAGGTCCCTAATTACTTCTTCTGTACTTAATGGATTACCACCTATGTGGTAATTTGTGGGCACTTTGTTTTTGCCAAAGGGGATGACTATACACTGCGTTTAGCTTGAGGCCATGGCTCTGGCATCAGTTGTCTGTTTCTGTGAGGCCCTTTTGGAGGATGCTTGTGTCGGCTGGAGAGTCGATTATGGTGTCCAGTTTGCAGTCATCTGCGAACTTGGTCAGCCACAGTCCTTCCGTGTTGGCCTGTACCTCCGAGAAATATATACCAAACAAGAGAGGTCCCAGGACTGAGCCTTGTGGGATGCCACTTGTAACTGGTTTGGAGTCTGACATGGCTCCAGCAATTCTAACCATGTGGGTTCTGTCCTTGAGCCAATTTGCAACCCATCTAGTGACATAGGGGTTTATATTTAAGCTGGTGAGCTTATCTATAATGCCTGAGTGGGGTATTGTATCGAAAGCTTTTGCGAGGTCCAGATAGGCTGTGTGGACCACCTTCCCTTCGTCAATGGCCTTGGTGACTGTTTCAAAGAAGTCAACCAGGTTTAAGAGGCAGGATCTGCCCTTAACAAAGCCTAATATGAAGTGAATATGCTCAAATGATGCTACCTATGAGGTTTATAAGGTGGATTTAACCACCAGATTCAGGAATAGGGTCTACAAAATGGGGAATATATATGAGGCCAGGAATTGGGTGGCTACTCGTGACAGGAAGGACCTTTTGAGATACAAGGATAGGACACTGGATAAGGAACCTATGCTTCATTTGGTCACCACTTATGGAAGGAACACTGATGTTTGATTAAACAGTGTTTGTAGACACTGGAACATCCTTCTAACAGATGCTAAACTTTCTGACTTCTTGGATGACAGATGTTATTTTTCTTTCAGAAGAGGTGGGAATCTGGGATCATTTTTGAGTCATTATAAACATGGATGGAGAAGTAAGGGTGATTCCATCCAAACTACTCTTATGGGGGATCAGCTCACAGATTGTTTTCGTTGCGGTCATTGTACCTACTGCAGAAAGGTTATGAAAACAAGCCAGTTTAGTAGCAAAAATACTGGTCAGGTATTTGATATTTCATTCTTTGCAAATTGCCAGACCGATTGGGTGATTTATATGGCTACCTGTACCTGTACTGAGTTTTATGTGGGACAAACATCTCGACCACTCAAGTTCAGAATTTCTGAACATTATAGTGATATTAGGCATAAGAAACTTACCAGTGCCTTATATAAGCACTCCCTGGTACACAATAATGCATTTTTCAGTTTTACTGTGATAGACAGAATTATTGGTAACAGGTCAAATAAAGCAGGATGGCATCAGATTCTGAATAGTAAAGAAAAAAATGGATTATTAAGTTGGGGGGGTCTTTTTTCACCAGGACTTAATGAGTACCTTTAATTAGGATTGTTGACTAATTAATTAATTAAGAGCCTCATCTAGTGATTGTATTTAAAAGGAGACAAAGGTCTCATTTCTTTAATGCACTGATGAAGGCAATGTAACTGTTACAGCCGAAACCGGTCTGTTTTTGTCTTCTTTTTTAACTTTATATTATGCTTTTAAGCTAAGTTTTGAATAACCACTGTATGCCACAGTCTGCTAGCTTCCCTGTGTCTTATAAAATATATGACTCCACTGATTTATGCATCTTGCAGGTAGAAGGTGGAGTCACACCTTTGATAACACACACTGACCGCTGCAAAAAGGAAGTACTGAGTGTTGTACACTAGCACCTTGCTCCTTGTAATGCACCAACAGCCTTTCAGGAATATGATGTGTAAATATCCATGTACATTTTAATAAGAGACTTTGGTGCTGTCCAACTCTTGGGCTTGCATAGTTAGACACTGTACTGTTGTCATACTACAATAGATGAGTGCTATCCACCTTAGTAATGCTCAGATTGAGGGATGGCTGGCGTAATAATAGTAGCCTTCATCTTCTGACTAGTATTGTTGTGATTCAGCTATATGTGATGCACAATGGCTGACCTGGTCTTTATAAATAAAGTACCACAGTTTATGCAAGTTTTAAGGCTTATTTGCATACTTACTCAATTATTGTGTTACTTATGGAGTATGGTAATAGAGCAGTAAGTGCACACTTAACATGTTTTTTCCATCTGTCAGAATTTTGTTCCTACGGGTGACCATAGAAAATGCCTCTGCATTTAGCTCAATATGTTTGATAGACAGGGCAGTGTATTTTAGAATCACTGCCAGTGATTTTTTTTAATAATGTTTCCTCCTCTTCCTGCTGACCATCAATCCTTCTAATGGTAGAGAGACCCATTTATTCTGCAGTGTTGGGAAATCCTCAAATCGACTGGGACAAAAAGCCCAAACTAAAATGCCAATGTAACAATAAAAGGTTATTTATTCTTACATTGGCATTTTAGTTAAGTGGGTATTTTTATTCAAACTCTAAACTGGCACAAACTAGTAAATTTAATAAGTACTTTCATCCACAGTAAAAGAACGTTTTCAGAATAAATCCAACAATAACCTCACTGTTTGTATAATCAATCCACCAGTCATATGACCAACTAATAGAGAAACAAGTCTTGCTAAATATTCACCTGATATTGCACTGCCATAAATCACAGCTAACACCAGCATTGAGCAAATATGCAAATAAGCTTTTACATCTTGCATAAACTGGGTATATTCAATGTTTTTGATTTTAATTGCTGTTTTTGCATTGGGTTTCCATTGTGGTTAATCACTGGTGAGGTGAAGATGTGGGTATTTGTGTCATTTCATGGGCAGTCTTTGTCCTTTTGTCCATACATGCATGCATGCTTCCTCCACATGTGCTGACAAGAGCTACTATTACTGGCATCGATGCCCACATTCACGTCCTGCCTGCAGAGGCTCTCTGCATCCTGACATTCAGCTGCCACTGCCTTCTCTGCAGCAGAGCAGCATCCTGACCTGACCAAACTGGTAACCCTTTCCCATCCCAGGATGGATATGTCCATCCTCCCTCCCTGCACCATCAGGTCCTCAACCTGTTAATTGGACTCAGGTCTCTCACTGATGCAAGCACAACATTTTGATTTGGTTATGTTTATATACTGACTGAAGGTAAAAACAAATACTATCAGCTAATTGCAATTGTTTTGATAAATATTATGCTTCTTAACTATGCTGCTTTTACCATGGACAGTTCTTCTGACTTTTATTCTGTCAGTGTTTGCAGTATGGTTTGAAAGATTTCCTTCTGGCACTTTGAAAAGTTATGTAGGAATTTTTCCAGCCTTACTCTCATATGACATAAATTATTAATAATTTTCTACTCAAGTAAAACATGCAACAAAAGTAATATCCCAGCATTCTAACATCATACCTGAAGCAACTTCCTCATCCCAGATAAACAGTTTTTCTCTACATTTGATTTTTTTTTTTTACATAATAAAAAGTTAGAGTTTTTTACTTCTTTCTTGTGCGGTACTTGACCTTATTATATTTCTTGAGAAAGTGAGCAATTGTGGATTGGCTGTCATTTGTGTTAGCTGGAATCTGAATATATTTCTTTATTTTACATTTAACAGAAAGCACGGAATTGTCCCGAAATGATAATCTACAACCATACTGTACTTATCAGAAACTGATGTTTCAGTGTCTCTCATCTTTAGGAAGGGACATTAGTCCTGATTATATCACTTGACATTCTAATAAACAATGTAGTGAACATTTCCAACTGCCATTAGGAATGGCTAACTGCTTCAGCTGTTAGAAAGATCATTAAAATACTGATAATTTTAAGAATGAAGTAAGACAAGCATCACTAATTAAATTACCTCCAAATCTGTGTAATTCAGCACATCTGGCTTATTTACTGCATTGAATGTCATATTGCTTGCTTATGTAGTCTGCATGTTTATAGCAGTTTATTAAAGAAACAAAAAAGTGGCAATGTGTAAAAGAATGGAAAATACGCTGTGTGTTCATATTGCCAAATACGGTAACTGCAAATGTCTGCAGTGTTCACACTCACACACACACACACGCACAGACACACACACACACACACACACACACACACACACACACACACACACACACACACACACACACACACACACACACACACACACACACACAGACACACACACACCACAAGGATGGTAAGTGCAAACATCTGCAATGTACTGCATTAATTATAACTCTTGATTAAAACTTTTGTGGATGATAAATTGTAGAAAAATTCCCAGCCTTTATATACCTTAAGAGGAACAGTCACATTTTTTTGCACTGCTTTGCACTCTTGCAACTGAGCATTGGCTGCCATGGTGCCTTTCCTCATCCACCTGGTCTACCGGGCTCTCCCTAAAACCCTTGAAAGCACTCCATCCCATACCTTAGTTCAGTGAGCAAAGTGAACATCTTGGTGCAGTGTCATATTGCTGCTTGGCGTATCTTAAGCAATATTGCTAACCCTTCACACACACAGACACCTGCGTGCGCACAAGCACACACACACACACACACACACACACACACACACACACACACACACACACACACACACACACACACACACACACACTCACAAAGTCCGATGGGCAGACATGGAATGGAGATGTGTGGCATTTCATCCAATGTTTGAGGCAATTCCACCAATATTTTCTGCTTATTTCCAATTAAGACAACCCTCATCTTATGCTTTCCCAGCAACTGCCCAAGAACAAATCCAAGGAGCACCTATGTACATGCCCTACCTGCTGTGATAGGCATAACCATCCTACCTTGCTTTGCATTAAACTCCAGAGTAACTAATCAAAACCAAGTCACCTTGGCCATAGCCAGGGTTTATTCCTTTACTCCACAGTTAGGAGGAACTGCCACTTGCAGGTATTATAATTATTACAACATATGAATTATAGTAAGGGAAGAGGCAACAGTGAGCTTAGATATCCTATGACAGGGGTTGCCTTTAAGCTAAGATTTGGATATTGGGGAATCAGACTTATTATTACATTAAGAAGGATTAAACAGGCAAAGAATGTCTGGTTCACGATGATGATCTGTTCCTGATGGTAATTACTCAGCTTTATCTTTAGCCTTTGACACAGTAAACACATAAGTACACATTACTGCAATGCCTCAAAGATAACTAATGTTATTATTAAATGTAGAATATTCACACAGTATCAGCCTTAAACAAAATTAGGCAATATGTAATACAACTACTACAGCAGTAAAGTGCAAAATAATAACAAATCTACATACATTTTATCAGTTCATGTGCTTATTTGTCTAATGTGTGGCTTTGAGCAAGTCAATTATCCAGGCGATGTTCTTGCAATTATAAAATTGTGATGCTCTCCTCAGTTGCCTCCTGGACTACATGCCTAGTAACTATGTATAAACCCATATGTCCATGCATTCCACAAACTGTACACCACAAGTACAGATGTTCTGTTGAGATGAATTCTTAGGGTAATTCCCCAAATTGTGTTTACTGAATATCACAAGCTAAAGCACATTAAAAATGTAACTGGAAAACAAAGAGAAATCCGTTCATTTCACAAATGCTGGTTAACACTATTGCAAAGATGCTGAATCAATTTCACAATATTTGTCTTTCAGGGTGCAGAACTGAAGAATCTATATCGGCTTTTTGCAGATGCATTTCACTTTCTACTTCTCCCACTGTATCGCATCATTCACATAAGCTGCATACCACCCACTATCTATAAGCTGAGAGGTTAACAAAGATATCGTTATGCAGAATCACTAATGCTGTTTTTCATATAACCCAAAAAATTAGCAGAAGCAGTAGCAGCAGCCGTAAACTCATCTAAGACTGTATTAATACAAAATAATATTGATTCTGTCACAGATGGAGAAGTCAGTTTTATCCCCTGATGAAAGTAAAAGATACATTAAAATAGTTAAATGTTGTTAATACTGGTTATAATCTGTGTGTGTTAAGGCCCTTACAGAAATTAAAATACTAACACCACATTTATTAAAAAAATATTGTTTTGCTTTCTAAGGAGAAGGCAGTTGATATAAGAAAAAGATGTGTATGCCAACAGTAGGACCTAATAAGTCACATGCTAATATACCTATAAAAAATATATGACTTATTTCTTCCTTTACAAACCAAGTGGGTTTAGGGAACAGGTGTGAAGGCATTAATTTGCACAACTTCCATTTGCAAAGTTTTAGTTCATAATTTTAAGTATAAAACTGAGATTGATACATTTCAAAATGGCTTGGGCTGCTGACACCAGGCTGCCAAATTAAATATGGAATACTATGGCTATTAATAAGGATATGGCATTCAGAAATAACAAAATAGACAAAACAGTTAATATCTCACTCTGCAGAAATTCAACACCTACAGTCCTATGACAAATTTCGTTAACAGTGGCAGCAGAATTATTTCATCTGCCAAAGATTGCATGCTACTAGAAAATACTACAGTAAAAGGCCCGTAAAGACCACACAGAAATAAAGATCTGTTAAAAAAATCATGTGTCAAATAGTAATTTTAATAAAAGGTAGTTCTTGAAGCCATTAATGTCTTGTGTTCAAGGAATCTTGAAACAAGTAAGAGAAAATCCTGAAGAAAACATGCATGTTTGCTGCCATAAAAAGTCTAGTCGAGGCACTCATAAAAGAGAGGGAAGAGACTATTATGAGTGACAGAGAGAAATATCCCATAAAGTCTTGCTGCTTCCCATGAGTATAGCAGGTCCTGCATCATTTAATAATAGTATTAGCGAGTTCTCAGTATGACAAAATGTTGAGTGCAGTTCAATGCATGTCAGTCTCATGAGTTCACCAGGAAAAGCACATTTGACT
Organism: Protopterus annectens; assembly: GCF_019279795.1. Taxonomy (NCBI): domain Eukaryota; kingdom Metazoa; phylum Chordata; order Ceratodontiformes; family Protopteridae; genus Protopterus; species Protopterus annectens. The sequence continues at coordinate 462,541,034 of NC_056735.1, forward strand.
ATTGCCTTCTATGGCTCAACATAAGCAAGATAAGTTTGTGCTGCATTTTGTATAGAACTTAGTGCTGTCTACTATTTCCTCACTGCAAGAGACACAAAAATATTATATGTCACAAACATCTCCAAAAATTAGTCTTTAAACATTTTCTTATATATTTTTTTAATATGGGAGGTCAGATATTAAATAATAATTCAGCAGGACTTCAGAGAGAAGCGAAAACCTATTTAAAGTCTTATTTTAAAATAAAGTCTCAAAAATAACTTTTTGTAAGGTATGATAAAGATCATGTTTGTACGGTAAGTTTATAGCTGAAAATCTTAGAGATTATCGGGCTTACAATTCTTCAGTATGTTATAAAATCACGTTCAGGACATACCTGTTTAAATAGGAGTAAATCATGAATTTATTTATGTATTTATTTAAGTTTGTTTATTGAGGTAGGACACTATCAACAAAGACCAATTTCAGGCTTGGCTTGTACAACAAATGATGTATCAAATGGTAGCTACACAGCACAGTATACAGTGAGTACAAATGTAAACGCACATGATTTTGATAGCTTTACGGGTATATACGTAATGTTTAATAATAAATATAAAAATAGGAGGTAGAAGATTTAGTTACTAAAGAATTATCAGAGCAAGGTAAGGGCAAGCTGGGAAACATATGCACATCTATAGCTTTGACCATTGTTCAGAGTGTATGTGGCAGGTTTTGTTAGCAACATATTCTTCAGTTGAAAATGCATAAAGATCACTATTTAAAGATCTAACACAGTGGTATGAGGAGCCACTTAAAATTGTCTCTTACAAGTGTGCACTATTGTTTCGCATATGCATTTGTTGTACCAGTTAATTTAAAAAAAAAAAAACTTTCTATTTGTGGAAAGAAGGTAGTATCTAAATAGGACGGTATGTTTGTTCCTTGAACTCAGTCTCAGCAAGAGAGGTATAATACATTTGGACCAAACAACTAAACGGTGTTCCGACAGAAATCCTTAACTTAATAATACATCTGTCACAATAGCTTCTTGTTTCCATAGTTTATAGACTATGTTGGTAAAGTATGAGATTATAAGACTAACAGAATCTTGAAGACGGACACTTCACTTTGACAAAAAGGACAACAGACCTTGACAAAAATTATTAACTCTGTTTTTTTTTTTGTTGTTTAATGAATGAGAACATGCATTTTTGTGTAAATCAAATAAAACTACTTGCTTTTATTGCATTTAGATTAGTTTTCTAATCTGGGATGTCTCCATTTTTGCATAGGTAGGAAGATTAAGTGTGCATATGTGAAGGTTACTACATTAGTTACTGTGGCTGCTCTTCGTGTGTGTGTGTGTGTGTGTGTGTGTGTGTGTGTGTGTGTGTGTATGTGGCAACCAAATGGATACCCACAAATTCATCCCTGGGATTACTGGCCCGTTACTGCTAAGGTCTACGGGAGCACTTCCAAGGTGAATATGGACACAGGGATTAGTTGCCTTACATTTTCTATGAGTCTGTGCTTTTAACACCATCAGCTACTGTTGTTAGCTATCTATCCCAGACCAGCAATACTTTTATCTCAGTACGTTTGTCTCAGTACATTGCCATAGCACGTGCCTTCAAAAGAATCCATACTCTAGGGCATCCTACACATAAAGAAACTGCAGCACACATGGTGGTATACAGTGATAAAGCACTGATGTTGACACAGATGACATGGCAATGGCAAGTAATCAAGGTGATACATAAATTGAGCAGCCGATGCTGTTTTGTCAATCTCTGGGGGCAGGGAGGTGGTTCAGCTCAATTCTACAGTGACACATGGTGGAATGTAGGTACTAAAAAATACAGTATAAGGGCCAGAATGTGTGCATGGTTCTGCCAAGCAGTGCTCAGGAGGTGTACCTCTCACATGAGTGAGAATGGAATCACACAGACAGCCTGGGGATGGCACAGGAGGATACAACATCAGCATGCACATCAAGCTATCAGGGTACAGTGTTATTCACTGCCTCAGCAAAAAAACTCTAATGGTAACTTGGATAGCTTCACTGTAGCCATCTTGCACCAGTGAAGTGAGAAATGATTTGGAATATCAGCAGCATGAAGCTTTGATTGACAACAGGTGTTGCTGGCAGAAGTGATAAAAAAATGTGTTAATGACCCACATTCCTTATTTTGTCACCTTCTTCTGTCATTACTTCTTTGATGTTATCTGCTTCAAAATAATCCCTATTGTTGAGATGAAAGCATAAAAGGATGGCTTGTAACTATCTTTCATACTGAACCAGACAAAATATATGTCTTTTCTCAACTATATGCATAAAACATGTGATTAAAAACTCCCTGGAATATCCACAGTCAACATCCAAACAGTTTTAACAACTTCCTAGATGCGTTTTCATATAAAGCAGCATGAATCTTGAAGGGGTATGCTTATGCCAATTCAGCATGTTTGCAAACTCACCGTACTGCATTAGGAAGGTAAATAAAAGTAATACCTGACAACTGCTTTAGCTAAATCAAAGCAAAGGCATTCGCAATACTACACTCAGATCATGTATGTCAAAAGTGTTTGACTTTGGGAAGCACAGTAATCCCTGAACTATGAAACAATCCTGTACAGATATCAGTGTCATGAACACTGGGAAATATATATTAAAGTGTATTAATGTGTTATTACTGTCAGTGAAATAGGCTCAGGTTTAAAACAGATGTGACCTAGAACAAAGGAAGAAATACATCCATGAAATAACCTGTGTGCAGAATATCTCAGAGTGCTGTTCCCTTACCTGACAAAATGCATGTTACAAGGGAGAGTCTCTTGTGAAAATGTTAATATTAGTGAATGTGCAAATAATACCAAGTTCTGCTATGAAAAACATTGCATTTCAAAGCTAGCTGACTGCTGCACAACTCATTTTTAGCAGGAGGAGCTAATGTATGTTATAACACTGTATATAGCAGTTAAACAGATATCTGAGAGGTGAATTAAGGTATAAAATTCATGTTAAAAAACATCCCAGACCAATACATGCAGTTGTAATTGAAGAAAAAGAATAAATAAAATTATGCTGGAGAATAAACACTCAGCATTTAAGCATAATATTATGAATGCACATATGCTTGAAGAACTCTGAAACAGAAAATCTGACATGGAGTGCTGTATAAAGCATAGATACCGAGTATGTCACACTGAAGATTCAGCCCTAAGCATTAGGATGAGGAGGCGAAGACCACTTTTGTAATGATGTCATACGACTAAGGGAATGCTCAGATCTAATTAAACTGCTAATGTCCTTAATTCTGGAAGAAAAATCAAAGCATCTCAAATGACTAATAATGGATATCAATTATCTAGCTTTAGCACAATACTATCATCTGGGAATGCAGAAGACATTTGTACAACAGTGAGCAACCATAAATGAGTGTTTACTCAATAACACTATCAACTTACATTGTAATCATCCCTCCTTGATGCCTTCATAGTAATACCAGTGAGGAAATAAAGAACAGAGGAGGACTGAATAAAATGCTCCACAGACATACACAGGAAATATGAACTGCAGGCAAAGAATCAAATTTGACTAATATACTCATATACATCTATATCTGTATCTCTTTTGCTCTTCCTCTTCCTATATACATACATATATACCCCCCCCATACACACACACACACACACACACCTATATATATACATATATATATATATATATATATATATATATATATATATGTGTGTGTGTGTATACATATATATATATATATATATAGAGATATATATATATATATATATATATATATATATATATATATATATCTCTATATATATATATATATATATATATATCTATATATATATATCTATATATATATATATATATATATATATATATATATATATATCTATATATCTATAGATCTGACTGCGGTGGTGGTGCTGCGGTAGCGTTGTCGCCTCACAGTAAGACGTTGTCCTGTTCGATTCTCAGCTAGAGCGTCTTCTGTGTGGAGACATGCGTGAATGGGCGTACCTTCGCTGAAGGTTGTGTGTCAGAGCTGGCAACTCGACACGTAAAAATCTCCTGCCAATTATTAGCGGACTTGAGTTCCGCTGTGGCGACTCCTAATCGGGAAAAGCCGAAAGACACAACAACATATACATATATATATATATATATATATATATATATATATATATATATATAGATATATATATATAAATGGGCCTTATCAGTTTAACAGCGCCAAGGTGCATTGAGGCCAGCTCAAAAGCACTGAAACTACATATTGCATTAAACCTATCAGATGCAAAAAAAGTTAATAAAAAACAGTAAGAATGTATTTTTTGTAGGGGAAAGCCCACAATGCAGCACGTATATCGGGGCTGTACCACTACCCTTGTTGCTTTAAATATATCAAACTGCATAACAGTGGGAAAATGACAAGTTCCCTTACCATACCATCTGACATTTTCAGGGGATACCACACTCACACTGTGCCGCAGTTTAACATTGTAAGTAAATGGAAAATATCTGCTTACTTAATGTGCAAACCTTCAGTGAGCTACACTTCTTCAGCCATTTGTAGCAATCAAAGGAATAAACTTTGACACAATGCTGCATTCATTAATTTAATTTTAAGTGGACTTGAAATCTATAAAATATTATATGCACATATATACTGTGACATGTTGATTGCTGTAACTTTTGAGTATGGAAATAAATGTCTCATTGTGGTGGTGTGTCTACTGTTTACATACCAGAGGGCAGATACACCAGAGAAAGGCAACTATCTGTGACAACTAACAGAGGGAAGCTGACATTGGGTGTATATGATAGCACTGGATTTTGAATGAATCCAGTTCCTGACCTCTAGGTCTAGAAAGGGTTCTGAAGAGGATTCTCCAAATATCTGAGTAAAAAGGATGGAAGTGGCCTGGAGGCTTTCCCTGAAACCTGGAAAAGTGATAGAAGCTGTTGTACCACAACAAAGGCAATTAATTCATTAACCCTGTTTGCATGGTAAAAAGTGTGCTAAAAACAAAAAAAAACTGATTTGTTGGCTAACTTTGGGAATACCTTGCAATGGGTATGAAGGAATATTGAATTTTGTGTTAACTGAAAAAAGAACACATTGAAACCAGTTTTGGAAAGTCTTTATGGAATACATTGAAAAAAATTTGGAAAGCCTTTGTGTGCATTGCAGTAAACAAACTGGATTTTGTGGATGAAAACAAAAGATTACCTTCATTATCTCATTGGGAGAGTGGCTGTGGCCAGCTTGTGAGACATAGCTCCTCTTACAAATAAAACAGACAAATACTGCCGTAAATCCTAGAGCAGGCAGTCTACACTAAGGACAGATATATGAGCACGCACACATACACATACACACACACGCACATGCACGCACGTAAGATTAGAATCTTACAAGGTGTTGCTGGGTGTCACCAATTATAGAATACAAAAATGACTCAATGAACATAAAAAGGCGGCTAAAGAAAACATAGTACATACAAAGGAAGTCAAATAAAGGGGAATTTATACACGAGGGAGAAAGAGGGGTGCTTGACATTTTTTTTCATATATTAATATAATTTTTATCAATATGAGAAAACTTTTATTAATTTAACATATTTACAATATATACATGGAAATGAAGAAATTCAACTTTATATATTGTTATATAACGATTGGAATACATTGAATCATTAAGGCAATCATACAATGAACACATTAAGAATCTTGATATTTCAATAGCAACATTTCAAGGCTATCCCAGCAAATAAAGGTATTTCTATGATATGTGGATCTTATTTTGATCACTTCTTTTTCAGTTTACATAGTATTTTTGTTAAATTTAAAAACTCTTTGAATGCAGGAACTGAGTTCAATTTCCAGGTTTTTTTTTGTAATAGCTTTTCTGCCAACTGCTCGAACAGTTTTTTCACTTTGGCTTTTACAGATTTTATTCATATTGAAAATATTTTTTTTTGTGATGTGAAATGGCTTTTTTCCTTACATCTACCAGGTTCATCTGCATGCCTATTAATGTAAAATATGTATGGATAACACAATATAGGTCCAATTATGATTATTAATTTCAGCATGATACACATGCTGATTTTGTGCTCTATAGTTGGAATAGCCCTCAGTTTCAAGCATATCATGCGTTTTCAGAATATGATATCATTCAGCTTCAAACCATTATTACCCTTTGCACAGGGAGCATTGGCTTTATTGCTGCTGATGCATGCAGTGCTGTAATTAGTTCATAGGTTCTTAGATTGATACTAGGTTAACTTCCCTTGTGGGCCATTTTAACCCTAGTCAATTACCCCATGTGAGAATCAATCCTTGCACCCTGTGTTTGTAAGGTAAATACCTAAACCATTATGCCAAACCCCCTTAGTACCATTCACAGTACCAGAAAGTCTGTTACAGTTCACAGAATAGTCTGCATATGGTTGCATATACTTAAACATTACACAACAAATGTTAAGAGTGTAAATGAGCAGAGGTGCTTTAATTACAGATTTAGTTACATTAGAAACATTGAAAAATGAATGCAAACACTGACAGTTTTGCAGTGTCCCACGACAGTTGCTTCAGATTCCAAGAAATATTGCATTTTTTCCAAAAGCATGATTAATTTAGAATGTGCTATCTAGCAGTCAGCATTCTAAGTGTATTGGTACACTATGAAAGCAGAGGCAGCTGTCAGAGATTGCCTTATATGTGCAGGCAATACTAAGAATTCATACTTTTACTCTCTTTAGCAGCTTGGCTGAAATAGTCATGTCTTGAAACATGGCTGATATATATATAAAAACAAGAAAATATTTTACATAACTAATTTATTCCACATCCATGTGCCTAAAAAACTACAGAACATGGCAACACACATAAACAAGTAAAGTGTCAACAACTTCCATTTAAAACTTACAATTATGGTAGCGTGACAGTTAAGGCAAAGAGAATAATTCAAAAATGGTACAGCGGTAGCGTTGTTACCTCACAGCAAGAGGTTCTCCCATTCGATTCTCGGCTGGGCTTGGGAGTGCCTTCTGTGTGGAGTCTGCATGTCCTCCCCGTGGTTGGGTAGCGTTCAAAAGATATGCATGCATAAATGGACGTGCCTTCGTTGAAGGCTGGATGTCGAGCTGGCACCTCAGTGTTTCATAAAAATCTACTGTCAATCATTAGCGGACCGGAGTTCCACTGTGGCGACCCCTTACCAGGAAAAGCCGAAAGACAAACAACAACTGCTAGAATTTTATTTCTGAAAGAGATGCTTTTTTATTTTCTGATATGGTTTCTAAAGGTATTCTGAGGGCACTGATCTACAGGTAATTAACTTGATTTCATAACAAGTGAGATTCCTGTACTGTCTTTCACAAGCTGCCTGAAAATTAAATGGTACCCAACAAATTCCAAAGAGAGTTCTAGAATGCTTCAAAACCAGCCCAGACCATAAGGTTGCTAAGTATTGCTGACAAGCACACGACACTGATGTTTAAAAGAAATATGATGTTCAACAATAAGCATATTACGTTCATAAATTATTTGCTAAACATTAAGATTACTGATTATGTTGAAAGCTTAGCCTACAGTATAATTTAAAATGCCATAAATAAGCTGTGCATTATGAAACCATATGGAAATAAGCAGACATTGTAGGAAAATAACTCTGAATGCCATCTTGCCAAAATTTAAATACACTATTGCAATGTTTTATTTCAAGAAAGGTATGATGCAGTCAGCAGTATCGGTCACCTTTCTGAATCTATGGGTTCAGTGAAAATTATAAATGCATGCATCCACCCATCTGTCTTTCTTTCTAAAAAGATATATATTGTTTTCAGAAAACAGACCGATAGGCTTGTAGGTATTTGTGAAATTTTCTACAAATAAAATCAATAATGTCACTCAGGTGTGAAAAACTTGGTACAGTATGAAAAATGGTTGAATGTATAATAACAGCAAAAGGAAATACATTTTTTCTTACCTGTTTTATCATCCTTTGGAGGTTATTAATCCTAATATAATTTAATTGCCCTGACCAACAGTCATTTCTCTTACTTGTTAGAATAACATTACTGGGTAGTAGAGGCAGTGAGATGAGGACACTGGGAGAAATCAGTATGTTGTTTACTGTCAGCATATATACTTGGAGTAACAAGTACCCTGTTTCCTCTCAATATTTATCTAGTTCACTTGACCTGGAAGATTAGTACTGCATAATTTCATAGTTACATGCACTCAGATAACTTAACTTGTGGTGTCCTTCTCCCAAAGCTGCTAAAATATGTGCTAAAGAAACATGAGCAAAACTTGGAAATAACAAAAACGTATGAACACGACCTGGATACACTCCAAAAAGAATTATTTATTCACAAATAAAGTAAGCGCTTTCGTATAGGATAGTACCTGCACTTCTTCAGACAAGACAATACTGAATGCAAGACCTTATATACACTCACCCAGAATGTAAATCTAATGAGCTCTATCACATAGTCAATTAAATATTAATTACATTAAATAAAAGACCTAGCTTGGAATAATATAAGAAAATCATTAGAAAATTCATTGAAAAATACATTTCAAAATACCTCAGTAGTGTACATTAGAAGTATATCGGAAAAGTAGCCACAAACACCTGGTAAAAATATTAAATAACACTTATAAGACTGAAAAATGAATGAATATTAATAAATTAGATAAGAAATTAGATAGAAAATGGATAAAAATGACAAATGAGGTTTGGTAACAAACCAAGTTGTCCTGGAACATCTTCAAAAGGGGTTAAGCTGATATATTAATGGGAGTTACGTGGGTTCAGGAGGTGAAAGAGTTAAATGGAGGGAGGGATAATTGGGAGGAAATGAGATAAGGGTGGGGAGGGGCTTAAGGGGTTTAGACAAGTGTAGCTGGGTAAGTAGTCACATTTTGCCGTGAACTTGCTACTGCAAGGATCATGTCCATGATGACCTGTAAGTGTGGTTAGGAACAGGTAGGCCTGGGCTTAACTTTGTTAAATGGGAAAATTGGAGTAATAGTGTTTTGCTGTGTTTCTTCTCTTTGGGGTAAGCTTTCATTGCTGGGTATGGTGCTTATCTGAGTTACAAACATTTTCTTATATACAGTGGTTTCGGGGGGGGGCAAAGGTTTGGGAATTAATGTGGAGAAGTGGGGTATTTTCGTGTATCATTCAGCCTTTTTACGGGGTGTCACAATCCCGGGTGGATTGCCTTCAGAGGTAGGTTTGCTCTGTTTTTCTATGCATTTTCTCTGCATTTTCTGTGGCTGAGTAAAGTATGGGAGGTGCGAGTGAGTGGTGAGATACAGTTGCGATCCTGTACCCCCCTTTTCGGTTTGAGACCTTGCTGCTTTGTGCAGTTGAATTGGCATTGGAGTTTTGGTATGGGCAATGTTGTCAGTTTGAGCTAGCTCTGGTGTCAGCTGGCTGGATACTTTAACTCCACAAGGCAGCAGTTTGGACAGCGAACTAGTCTACATTTTGAGGCAGTTGTCTGGAACCTATGCCCCGGTGATTGGATTCCTTTTTAACTGTTGTCAGGGAAGCAGTATTTCAGGTATGCAGGGTCCCTTGCACTCATTGATCCTACCATGTGGCAGTCGGGATAGGATATGTAGTGGTCTTTGGATTTGAGGGTGTTTCTTGGGTATAGTGCCCGGTTTCCGCCATTGGGCCCTGTGCTGTTTTAGTGGTTAGGGATGTCTTCATCTGGTTGTCGTTTTGGTTGGGTTGGAGGGTTAGTGATTTGGTGACGTGCCCTCGGTGCTGTGTGGTTACATCAGAAATACTTAGGTAGTAAAATTGAAAAGATTAACTTTCAATAATGGGGATATTTGCAATTAATGTGTGGGGGTTGTGGTCGAAAGAGAAGTTTGATGTTCTGGTTCTTCTTGGTGGTTGGGATGCATTGATCGATTGGTGGCTTTGCTTGCAGGGCAGCCTTTAGCAATGGAGGGCGTCGATTTTAGCTGACAGGATTTATGTGCCTGGTAATGTTGGGTTTCGCGGGCATGGAATCATGGTTGTCCTCGGCATGTGCATGGTGGAGGCTGGGGACGTGGTGCATGTTGGTTGACTGTGGCCAGGCTGCGAGTTTGTGTCAGCCATAAATAAACTGTACAACAGAAGGAGGAAACTACTACATGACAGAGCAAAATACCTAATAGGGAAGACAGCTCTGATCAGTACTAGCAAAAAATTACGATCCCTCATAAAATCCTCCAAGGCCAGCTTCGAGAGAAAAATTGCACAGGACACTAAAGACAATCATAAGGCTTTTTTCAGTTATGTTAGGAACCTGGGATGCAACTCCCAGACTTGTTCTGAGTTGATTCTAAATGACAAAAAATACATTGAACCCACAGACATCACCAATATCCTGGCAGGCAGGTTCAGTGCAAACTCCCCAAAAGAGCAAGTATCTCTCCCAGCAGAGGGCTGCCTCCCAAACATCTCTGATGCTCAGGTGAAGGCTGCCCTCTCCAAAGCAAAAAACACTGCTTCCATGGGACCAGATGGCATCCTGGGTTGCATCCTACATGAACTCCAAGAAGAACTAACCCCTCAAATAAAACAGCTGTACAATCTCAGCCTCACTACAGGATATGTGCCCACAGAATGGCATACAGCAACATTGGTCCCACTCCACAAAGGTGGAGCCTCTACGGACCCTGGAAACTATCACCCCATAAGCCTGACTAGCCTAGTCTGCAAGGCTATGGAGAGGATCATCATGGTGCTCATAAACAAAGACATTGGGGACCTACAGACACTAGATCCTACCCAATTCGGCTTCATCAAGGGCAGATCCTGCCTTTTGAACCTGGTTGACTTCTTTGAAACAGTCACCAAAGCCATAGATGAAGGGAAGGTAGTCCACACAGCCTATCTGGACCTAGCAAAGGCATTTGACACAATACCCCACTCGGGCATCATAGATAAGCTATCCAGCTTAAATATAAACCCCTATGTCACAAGATGGGTCACAAACTGGCTCAAAGACAGAACCCACAGAGTGAGAGTTGCTGGAGCCATGTCAAACTCAAAACCGGTCACAAGTGGCATCCCACAAGGTTCTGTCCTGGGACCGCTCTTGTTCGGTATATACTTTTCCGAGGTACAGGCCAACGTGGGAGGACTATGGCTCACCAAGTTCGCAGATGACTGCAAACTGGGCGCCATAATTGACTCTCCAGCTGACACAAACATCCTTCAAAAAGGTCTCACAATGACGGATAACTGGTGCCAGAGCCATGGTTTAAAGCTAAATGCCAAAAAGTGTATAGTCATACCCTTTGGCAAAAACAATGTGCCCACAAATTACCACATAGGCGGTAACCCATTAAGTACAGAGAAAGTAATTAGGGATCTCTGGACCCAAGTTGATAGCAATCTCTCCTTTGAAAACCACATTGCCAAAGTGGTTAGAAAGACCTTCTACATAGCCCACCTCATCATGAAAGGATTCACGTCTAGATCAAGAGAGGTAATCGTGCCCCTTTATTCATCCCTCATCAGGCCTATCATAGAATATAATGCCCCTTTTGGGATGTACCTTACCCGACACCTGCAGCAATTAGAAAGACCCCAAAAGTACCTCACCAAGAGGATCAAGGGACTCAAGCAGATGCCATATGCTGCTCGGTTAAAAACTCCAGCTCTACTCAGTTGCATACCGCCTACTTCGAGGCGATCTATGCCTGACATATAATGCTATGTCCAATCCAGAATTAATGGACATGCTCCACCTCAGTAAATCTAAATCCCTTAGAGCCACACGCTCGAGGGACTTGAACCTCAGCACAGAAATAAATAGAACTTCCTGGAGGGACAGATTCATAACCCAGAGGCTCCCTTCGCTCTGGAATAGAATTCCAATTCATGTTAGGCAGAGCACCTCACTGAATCTCTTCAAGAAGAATCTTGATGAGTGGATGAGGGATCATAGGTTTGTCCCGGGGATTACTTCCATGTCATTATTAGACAGAGGCACAGTAAACTAAACCTTAAAAAGGGCACAGTATACTCAAATCAAGGGGTGGCGTAAGCCAAACAAAATCGGGCTAGGCTTGTAATTGCCGCAGGGCAGATAGCCTAGTATGAACCTATGAACCTATGAACCTATGAATATTTTCTTTGAAAATAGGTTAGTTGCTGTTGTCAGAAATAATTCATCATGAGACCGTATTATATCCCAGAGGTCTGTCCTGTGCAATGGGAAGAAGAAGTCAACTTTAAATAAATTATAAGACTAAGTGTGCTGTGTTGATACACACTCATGGAGCTTGTCTTAGCAAGTACAGTATCTCACTTCGGCATGCACAGCACGGAAGTGATAAATGTCCTACACCAGCAAAGCATAACCCACATTAAACAAATATGGGCTGCAATCCCTTGTTCTGCTTACCATATTACTTATTAACACAGAAGCGGGAACATGTAGCAGAGGTAAGCATAAATATGACAGAATTATTTATCATTTTGGCTTGGAAGGATGAGGATCCTGAAATGCAATTTGTTGGAGCTTAAAAATTGAGTCTCATCACTTTTGATAAATGGAATAGTGGTGTCAGTAACTGTAAGTTTGCGATAGAGTAGAGTAAAGTATTTTAAATTGCTTTGTGTCATCCTGGTTGGCGTTTTCCATTCCATGGTCTTTGGCTGGGCAGCAAGGGGGTTGGCTGCTGGTGGCCGGGGGGTTGAGTGATGAGGTATATGCATCCGTTTTATAAAAAAAAAAAGAAGATGAGCCGAAATGTGGCGATAATATATGAGATTAAGAAATAGGCTCAATGAGTTAACAGCAGGGTGAAGCCATATAACATTCATATTTGTATAGATCAGCAAGGTTTTACTACGTTAAGCAACAGAACCATATTCTACTTGTTATGGCAAATGATGCTGACATGACAGGAGGAAAGTATATTTGTGTGCTTTATAACCAGGGACAGTTGGCAAATAAGACTAGATGAGGAAATTTCTTCTGGTGTACTTTTACTTTGACAATGGGAATGCTCATAATTTTGGGACTACCATATAATTTTGTAGAATGCAGTTTAGTGATTTCTGTATATAAACTTCAAATGCAATATAGAGATGAGTCAGTTTCTCTGAAAGTCAATGGTACAGTGTGCCTCAGTTGGAGATGGAAGGTTGAGAGCTAGGCAGATGGTTTTACAATATAAGTTAGCTTGGCTTATATGGGGCACTAATGGAGGTGGGCTGGAATCACAAGGTTACCCGGGTTGTGGATCTTGATAGGTCCCTTCATGTCTGGGGTTTAGTTTAACAAACTTGACTGGTAGTTAAATTTATCTTGGGTATTCAATAGGATATTTGGAAGCATAGCTTTAGTTATGGCTGTCTTGTCATAGATGTGACGGCGGTGGTACATTCCTTCCCAGGTTGGCAGGATAGATTGTCCTTGACGATGTCTTGAATTGCGTGTTATGTATTTTGGATGATTTACATGTCCTTTTCTTTCTTGCAGATGGGGTCCTGGAATGCTGCGGCTGTAATTTGGAATAGGTAGGTATAAGGTGGAGCTTTCTCTTTACATATTAGAGGGTTTATTTTGTCTTTCTCTTTGTAGATGGTGGTGTGCCCAGTACCAGTTGTGGTGATACACAGTGAAGTCACAGATGGAAGCAGTGGCGAGTGAGAAGGTTACACAAGGGGTGCACAAGTGGGCAACAGTTAATGATGGAAATGGTGGTGTGCCAAGTACCAAATGTGGCGATACAGTGAATTCACAGATGATGGAAGCAGTGGCGAGTGAGGAGGTTATAAATGGGCAACAGTTACTGATGGAAATGGGGGCTTTGGAATGCTGCTGCTATAATTTTGAATAGATGGTGGGTGATGAGTACCAGTGGTGGCGCTACACAGTGAGTTCTCAGATGATGGAAGGGGTGGCGAGTGAGGAGGTTACACATGGGGAGCATAAGTGGGCAACAGTTACTGGCTGAGGTAAGTGGATTTCAAAGTTGTTGAGTTTTGGTAGATGAGTTACATTGTTAGTCAGAGAAGGACAGGCACTTGAGTTTCTGGTGTCAAGGTTAATTGGTTGTACAATCTGTTCTATTAACAATTTCAGTATGTCAGATCAAGCTTGTTAAGTTGTCCCTGCTTTTTGGGCATTTGCATTCGATAGCAAAGGAAGCAACAGCCACTGGCCATATGGAAGAGTTTGGGTTCCTTCAGTGGGCATGATGACGTTACAGGTAATTGATTTTTACTGCTCATTATGGCACGTCATGGTGGATGGGATTCAAGTAGGTGGGGTGGAGTCACAGATATCTTAAGATCATAGGAAGTTACTAGGCTACTGGCTCTGGGGTGATTACAAGCTAGACAAGTTCAACTCTTATTTTGAAAGGTAATGGATTTCTTGCATGGATTTTGATTGTTGGAAATGCTACACAATGGGGTTGTAAAGGGAAGTATGTTTGGAGCTAGGTGATGTGGGGGGTTGTTTATAGGCGGTTTGGGATTTATAGGCAAGGCAGAATCACAACAGCCATAGGAGCATAGGAAGCTATGGGGTTAATGGTAGGTAGCCAAGATCGATTTTTAATTCCACGTACTGCTTCTATTGTCTTTCTTGGGACAGGGGTAGAATCCTAGGGTGAGTTCAGTCACCCATCCAGTTGTTTGGTAGTGGGATAAGTAGGTATTGTTATTGTATATACAAGGCAGTGTTTTGTTTCAAAGACATGTTTTTGGGGAGTTAGGTATTTCTGAAGTTGCATGGCGGCTAGTTTAAGGTGGTTACTTTGGTAGGGGTTAATAAATTGGTGTGTTTCACCATGGAAGTTACCTTTGGGGTAGATGGATAGTGTTGGTCATGGAGTTTGGCATTTTGTTGACAGATTCGGTAGTTTTAACTTCCCTGCCCTATTTAAGTTAACAGCTTGGTTGAGAAACCTCATGAGATGGTTAAAGGATACCAGTTGTATGTGGATCAGTCTTATCATGAATATGAGCAGTAATAAAAAAAAAAAAATTTGCTAAGATATCTTAAGTCAGGGGGTTTGGCATTCAGTAATGCATGCATTTCATACAGTTGATGAAAGAGCTGTGCTCTTAGTGGTGCATAACGGACTTTACAGCAGGTGTAGAGGATTTACAGGGTTTCTTTTACAGATCACACTCAGGTCACAGATAGGGACTTGCTAAGCTAGCATTTTGGTGGTCTGAAGGAATTTGGACTCGACAAGTGAGGGAGGCTGCTGAGGAATATATCGGATGATGTAGCATTAACAATGATTTTATGGATTTCCAGCAGAGCAGCTGTATAGGGGTTTGATTTGTTCATTGCTGTGGAAGCATCAGGGTGAATTTCATGCTGTCGTGTTGATAGTTGGGGTGTTTTTTTTTTCCCTTGAATGGATTTGGTGGGCAGATTACTATGGTAGCATACCAAGTTATGTTACTGTTGAAGGAGATATTAGGTGAGCTGAGGCAGGTAAGATGATGGTTAGGATTACATGATTATGGCAGGTTTAAGGGGACAGTTACAGAAGAGGTTTTGGTAACAGGGGTGTCATCTTAGTCAGGATTAACAGGTTGCATTGAATAAGTGGATCAGGATGGTGAGCTGGGTGGTCCTTTGTGTATAGGAGGAATTGGCTTTGAGTGACAGTTTTACAGGAGGTAGGGATGGATTATTTTACCACATTTTGGAGGGTGAGGGCTAGTCACTGGCCTGGTGTGCCTGGGCCAGTAGGCATTTCAGACTAGTAAAGGCTTTGTATGGTGGTGTAAGTAGCTTGTCTACATGGGCTACTTTATTTAGTTTCATTAGGGTGCGTTTCAGTGCTGGTATGACACGGTGGGTTTGTGACAGGATTCTATGCGCTTTTTACATGATGGTACACGAATGATGTTTGGGCATTTGATTCTTTTTTGGAAAAAATAGTGGAATGAAATGAAGTTTGAGGGGAGGGGGAGGGAACAGCCAGGGCAAAGAAGAGGAAAGAAGAGGGACAGACGCGTTCTCTTCTGTTCCCCCCCGATGAGGAGGTATTCAGGAAATCTGTGGAAAGGAAAATGAGCAGAAGTGAGCAGTGCTGAAACAGGTAGCAAACGGGTAAGGAGATGGACGTTATTTGGGATGGTTGATTTGTGAAATTTGATGAATGGTGAATGAAGAAGACAAGCAAGTGCTGCTTCAGTACAGGTAAGCTGGCATGATGAAGGGTTGGCAGCTGACTTGCACGCATTTCTGATAAATTATGCTGTGCTGTTCAGAATCAATTTATGCTGTGTCAGTTGTCAATAAGTTTGATTATAGTTAAAAAAAAAGTTAATAAAATTGATAATCCAAGTTATGGAAGTTTAATAAAAAGGTAGAAGGGGGACCTGACAAATGAGGTTTGATAACAAACCAAGTTGTCTTAGGACATCTTCAAAAGGGGCTGGACAGTATATATTAATGGGAGTTAAAGTGGAGGGGGGAATGATTTAAATTAAGATGGGGTGGTGATGATTGGGAGGAAGTGAGATAAGAGGGGGGAAGTGTAACTGGGTGGGATCACGGTGAAAGTGTCACTGTTTGCTCTTAACTTGTTTGGTGTGAGTGGCTGTTTTTTGGTGGCTCCCTTTTACTTAGTTGTTTGGTGAGAGGGAGGTTTGGTGCTTGCTTCTGTTCCTCCCGTGTGTGGGGAGAGGGTGGAGTGGACCTGAGGTGTGTAGTTGTGTTTATTTGTGCGTTTTGTGGCAGACGGAGATAAGCTGCCAGCTTAAGGCTGGGGCTGATGAATGAATTATGAAGTGAGAAACAACTTGGGTTTTGATAAGAGTAATTTGATGCAAAAGTGAGTATGGAAACTTATGAATGGCAGGATGAGTAGCTAACACTGGGCAGAGCGCTTAATCAAGGCTTTTTAAACAGGATGTGAATCAACTATACTATGTCCAGTTACAAATAAAAATTTTAATAAAAGTTATGGATCAACATAAAAATAATAAAGTTTAAAAAAATTGGTACTATAAATGGTTTAGGGAAGGATAAGTAAAATGTATATATAAAACATTTCAAATTGAGATGAAAAGGGTTATTAAGTGTGGTGAAAAATATTATGTATGAATTAGAAAAAATGTGTATTAAAAATAAAAAAATGTAAATTAAAAAAATGTATAAATAACACAAATAAAAAACATTATGAATGAAGAATAATGTAAAAAAAAATGTTTCTTAAAATAAATATATTAAAAAAAAAATATTTTAAACAATCTAAAAGTCTGAAAAAATATCTAAAAAAAATAATAAAATAAATGAATTAAAAAATGAATAAATAATAGTTCTAAATTAAGTCAAAAAAAATCTCACTCATATTCCTAAAGAGATCACATCATCTTTCAAAAGAGCAATCTCTTTCCATTCATTTTAGCTCATTTGTTCAATCTCACAAATCCTAGGCCATCTCTATCCTGTGAATTGATAATCTGGTTATCCAAACTCATTTTAGCTTAAATTATTTTCTACTGTATCAAGGTCAACATTTCTGACTCTTATAGTCTTCTTTTAGATTCCTGAATAACTGATATACTAAACATGTGTTTTCTAATTATTCTCTATCCTTTTATAATTATATTACTCTAAGTTTCCATAGGGAATCAAAGTCTATTTTAACAGTGTTTCAGAGTATTTTGTAATGCACCAGACCCAATTTGCTTCTTCTACCTTAATACTTCCTTTCCTTAGTACAGGATGAACTCTCCCTTTCCTTAATGATTTTAGCTTGATTTCTGATTTCTGCATCTATGTCCTGTGCTCATACAACTCTAAGTTTAAATACCTTTCACATTTGAACATTCCTTTAATCCTAGTTCTGTCTATCTCCCTCTTTCTAGGAGGTGCAATTCTAGGTTTGTATGAAAGCAGATAAATTGGTTTAAATTAAATTAAATTAACTTAAGTTAAGTTAGTGTTTCTTAAGTGTTACATCATAAAGAGAAAAACATTAACCTCTGCAACCCACAATGTGAGATCCATTTACATATTTTTCTAGTCAAACATATACACATTAGCAATATTTATTCCACATTGAATACTATAGAATACATAATAATTGGAACTTAATACATTCATTTATTAATTAAGAGTTAGTTTACCAAGTGAACCCAGAATTATATTCAAGAAGTTATTAATCTAAATGCCATGTTGGAGCAGAGGAGAATAGACAATCCTAGGATTAAAGGAATGTTCAAATGTGAAAATTGCCCCTACTGTAAACATGTGAGCACAGGACTCTCTTTTGAAATCAGGAATATGAGATTTTCATGCAAGGGTAGGTACAATTGAACACTCATAGCATTATATACCTGGCCCAGTGCAAAATGTGTCCTGTCTTTTATGTAGGAAAGTCTGACAGAAGACTAAGAGACAGACTGTATGAACACCTTTACGCTATCAGGAATAAAAGGATAGAGAATACGTTGGCTAAACACATTATCAATTCACCAGAACATGTTTTTGAATTCAGAGTTATTGATACAGTTGACACAAATATTAGAGGTGGTCCCACCTCTCTGAGATTGGAGAAATGTGAATTGTTGTGGCAGCTAAGATGTGATACATTTAGGTACCCAGGGATTAATGAAATGTGATCCATAGATTGCATACTTAAACTGAGGAGCCTTATAAGAAAAAGGACTTCACTTTCCTTGGTATTTTTTTCAGAATTTTAGATTGTTTAAATTGTTCATTTTGTGCACTCATCAATGTTACTATTTTTACAAGGTATTTATATTCAAATAGATGAATTTTAACATCCTTATGGTGCATAAGAATGTTTTTACATATTTATTCAGTTTTAAACAGAACTTAGTACATACATACACATGTATCTCTATATCTATTCAGTCCCTTGTATTGATCACACATTTCTCACCACACTTATCTTTCGTCACAATCATAATAATAATTTTTATTGTCATTTTTATCCATTTTTTATTTAATTTCTTATCTAATGTATTAATATTCATTCATTTTTCAGTCTTATAAGTGTTATTTAAAAATTTACCAGGTATTTGTGACTACTTTTCCAATATACTTCTAATGTACACGTCTGAGATATTTTGAAATGTATTCTTCAATGTATTTTCTAATGATTTTCTTATATTATTCCATGCTAGGTCTTTTATTTAATGTAATTATTGTTTAATTGACCATGTGATAGAGCTCATTAGATTTACATTCTGAGAGAGTGTTTATAAGGTCTTGCATTCAGTATTGTCTTGTCTGAAGAAGTACAGGTACTATCCTGTATGAAAGCGCTTACTTTATTTGTGAATAAATAATTCTTTTTGGAGTGTATCCAGGTCGTGGTCATACTTGTTTTTTGTTATTTTCCAAGTTTGTCTTCTGTTTTCATAGTAACATGAGCAAAACAATAAATAAGGATAGTGCCTAACAAATGATGCAGTAATTCCTTAACCTCCATAAGCCTAAAACAAAAGCTCATGCATATATATATAGATCTTTACTCTCTATCTCTCCTTAACCTCTCAAGTTGACCTGTAGTGTGCTGCAGCCAAATAAGGTTACCAATATCTACAGCTTCAAGCCCACAGACCTACCCTGCCTGATACTACCTGTAGTCAAGTCCCTCCGAGGGTGCCTCTCTCCTATTTGAGTTGAATTAAAGTTACCAATGTCCAGAGATCCATCCCCCAGACCCACCCAGCCTGGAACTACCTGCAATCAAGTCTCTTTGTGGGTGCCTCTCTCCATTTTGAGTTTAAATAAAGTTACCAATATCCATATCTTAAAGCCCACAGACCTATCCTGCCTGGAACTACCTGCAGTCAAGTCCCTTTGAGGGTGCCTCTCTCCTATTTGAGTTGAATTAACATTACCAATATCCACAGGTTCAAGCACACAGAGCTACCCTGCCTGGAACTACCTGCGGTTAAGTCCGTTCATGGGTGCCTCTTTCTATTTTGAGTTTAAATAAAGTATGTCCTGCTAAATTTATGTGCTAATACTTGTACTGTCACTCATCTGCTGCTTCTTGCACATCTCTGAGGCACTTCCTGTTCTCTATGAACCCTGCGCTATCACTCTCCTACCTTTATCGAACTACTCATTCTCTTCCCTGTCTGCTCTGCCCCACCTGCCCATCTCTGTTTCTCCTACTCTGGACTGACCCTCCTGCATTTCCCTATCCTATTGTCCATCACCTGTTTCTGCACTCTGTCCTGCTACCTCCTTTACTAAGGAATCAATCAGAATATCTCTGCGAGTTGCTCTATTCCCTTCTGCCTCTCCTGCCCACTTCTGCCAAACTTCCCTGCAGTGCTGATTGTTTCTAAGATTTCTCTGTGGGTGTAGACCCGCTCCATTCAGGCTCACTTTGTTTCCCTACCCTACACCCATTCTCACCCACCCCCACTTAAATTATTTTTATCCTATCCATTCCCACCCCTTCCTTTCAGATCAACCACTCCTAATTCACTTCCTGCCTTACATTATCACAATTAACTGCATCACTTCCTATTTTCAACGAGTTCTCCTCCACTTATTCCACAATTACTCTCCATACAAACTAAAATGCAATTTATATTCTTTACCATTCCACATTTTGTACTTCTCTCTGTTCTAATCTCCTATCACACTAACCTTTCCCATCCTTACATATGCTCTCCTACCTCAAGCATCCCTAAAACTCTTCTGACCTCTCACTCCTTTATCATCTCCCCATCTCTCTTCAACTTCTCCACTAACTGCTTTCATAAAGTAACTATATTACAGAACTATCCTCTCTCCTGTAAATCCAAATCTAAATCATAAAACCAACACTTATTACTAACTCATCTGACATTTTTTGCTAGTAACACACTCCTTTCTGGAGACATCCACCCCAACCTTGGCCCCCCACCACTCCCAGCAGCCACATATCCCACAAGCTTTCCTCTGCCTCCCCCTCTCCTCATCAATTTCACCATTCCCCTTCCCCCCGGTCAACACACTTCATTACATAAACACCTAGCTATCTATTCTATAAATATTCCAAGTGTCACTAACAAAATCACTGACATGCACACCTGGAAAGGCCATACCTCCCCTCACATTCTAACTTTATTCAAAACTTGGCTAAAACCCCACATCACAAACAATGAAATACTCCCACCTGGCTATAATATTTACTGCTCTGATAAATTCCCTAAAAAGGGGGTGGCATCGCCATCCTCTACTGTAATGGCCTAAATCTCTCACCTATCACCATCCCTATTCCTGACTTCCATCCAGTTGAACTAATCATCCTAAATTGCTACTTTGACCCACAAAAAAAAATTGCCATTGCTTCTATATATATCCCCCCTGGAAATAATATTCCAACCCTAGAAAATATCCCATCCTAGTTTTCCCACAGCATACACTATGAAACCCTCATCCTCAGAGATGTCAACATTGACTTGTCCAAACTTACAACTGACTGTCCACAAATTAGTATCAATTGATAACATCCTCCTCCTTCTTACACAAAACCTCTTCTTCCATCTCCACTATGGACTGGATCCTCACTAACTCCCCAAGCTCTACCACAGCTAAACTACCCTACCAGACTCCGTAAGCAACCATCTTCCTACCTCCATTCTAAGACACGCTGCTCAATTACCCAAATTACACTTTTATAAAGACTGTCGTAAACTCTCTAACTTTAATATCACCCAATTTAACTCCATACTGTTTAGTACTGACTGGCCCATCCTCAGCAGATTCCTCATAATGATGCAGTGATTAAATTTAATCACATTTTCTTAGACACCTTCAACTCCCTTGCCCCCTCCAGGAGAATTAGAATCAAATCTAATTATGCTCCCTGGCTGTCTAAGGATACTAGATGTGTTATGCACCAATGAGATAGTGCTTGGAAAGCCTGAGTAAAAACAAAACACACACACACACACAACGCTGCTATAAAACTATAAAGAACTGCAGAATCTTGTCAAAACATGAATCAATAATGACAAAAAAATCCTACTACAGCTCTCCCCAAATCAATAGTAAACCCAACCTATGTAAATTCTAGACTACCCTAAACAAAATTGTGTGGCCAGGCTGCCCTTCCAACCCCTCCCCTTTCCCAAATAAAATGCCTCCAGAAACCACTACCCTCCTCAGTAAGCAGTTCACTGATACAGTCCAAAAACTCACACCCTCCATCTCCAACACAACTACTCCCCCATCCCCTCCAACCCACTCAACAAAAACCTTTCCTTCTTTCAACCTGTTCTTACTTCCTACATTAAATCACTTCTACGGAAACTTAAATCTTGCTCTCCCTCCACAGATAATCTCTCTCAATCTTCCTCAAACTAGCAGCTAAATCCATAGCCTATCCTGTATCCCAACTAATCAACCGATCCATTCAAGATGCAACAGTGCCTTTCATCTGGAAATCCTTCTTCACCATCCCCTGCACAAAGGGGGGACTTAACTGACCCATTTAACTATACACCCATCACCGTCCTTTCCCCTCTCTCCAAAATACTTGAAAAATGCATTCATTCACAGCTTCTCAGCTATCTCCTCCAAGAAAACCTTACTCCCATTCAACATGGTTTCCGGCAGAACCATTGCACAGCTACTGCCCCCCCCTATCTTTTACTCATACTGTTGCTGTGGCTCGTGATAGCAACCAACTCATATCCTGTCTCATCCTTGACCTCTCCGAAGCTTTCGACACTGTCTCTCACCCTATACTTCTATCTAAACTTAATAATCACAATGTATCTGCAGCCTCACTTGCCTGGTTCTCTAGCTACTGCTCTTGTAGACAACAGTCTATCAGATGTTTCTCTTCCTGCTCGCCCTCCATTCCAGTCCCATCTGGTGTACCCCAAGGGTCCATCTTGGGTCCCGTCTTATTTAACATTTTCACTAATGAACTTCACACATCCTGCAAACAGTCCTCCCTAATTCAACGTGTGGATAACTCGACTCTCATCTCCATCTCTGGCAATATCTCTGAACGCCATACTCTTACCCAAGACACCTTTTTATCCATAGAAAAGTGGCTGTCTGATAATCTACTTATCTTAAACCCCCCAAAAAATTAAACTCTTGCTTTTTCTCTCCCATTCACTGTCTCATCATAATTCCACCTTTGTCATCACATCCTCCAATAACACCATCATACAACCTAAACCCAACAAAAATCCCCTTGGTGCCATCATTAATGATGGACTTAAATTTAACTTACATATAAGAAACTATAAAAAAAAAAAAAAAACTCACTAGAAGCTTGCTTTATTGTAACAGAACATTTCTAACTTCTAATGCTAGACTCTCACTGGCACAGGCTCTTCTCCTCCCCAACCTTCCCTGTGCTGCCCCAGTCCTAACTAACATTCAGTCAACAACCTTGTCCAAACTCCAACAAGCATACCACAAAATAGCTAGATTTATCATCAGCTCTCCTTATAGCTGAAACCATTGCCTTGCACTCAACTCTCTCCAATGGCTTGAACTCCCCCAATAACTCCTTCTATCACAATTTCAAATAACACAGTCTATATTATACAAACCATCTTCCTGCCCAGCTCTCTCCTCCCCGGTATCCACCTATACCCCCTCTCAGACCCTCCACACCTCAAACCAGCAACTCCTAGATATTTACCAATGAAAGAAAAATGTAGGCAAACTACTATATAAATGCACTGTGGGCCAATCTTGGAATACATTCCCTACACAAATACGTTACATTACCCACCCTTTACACTTTAAAAAAGAACTCAAACTTCACCTGTTTAACACCAAGACGTGCCCCTGTCAGGACCCTGCCTAACTCTTCCACATTCTTGAATTTTATACCCACCACAGGTATGTATCTATTAGTGTCTGCCTATCTCTAATTAACCTACTAGGAATTTATCTGGTGAACCCAATTTCTCTCAATTGAAAGCTCAGTTGTATATTTTTTGTACATATTGTACATTGCTACTTGCATATTATCATCTGCATGTACCTTACTCTGTATTTCTTGATCTAATGTATTTTTAATTTTTCTATCTTGGAGTGTGAATTTTTCATATACTGTAAACTGTCTGTAACTGTAGCTTTTCTTCTCAGATCTCCACTGAAAATGGGCTCCTGGCCCAGCTACACTAACCCGGTTAACAAATGTCAATAAATAAATAAAATAAAATAAATAACTAAATAAATTAAATAAATAAATAAATAAATAAATATAAAGCATTTAGAACTTGCTGTCACATATACTAAGCTACACCGTCATTTACATATGGATCAGTTAAAATTTTTAAACAGTTCATTAAATGAAAAAAAAACACAGAAATCTGTAATAGTTAAAGAAAGTAATTAAAATAAAAACAATGCATTTCTTTTCTTTACTGCTGCCTCACACACAGATAAATATTTTATGTCTATACTGCCTGATATAAATACCTTCAAATCTACCAAAGTGTACTGTACTTAATATAAGTTATTTGAGTTGCATCCTATGACTTGAACATGGAGCCATTCATACAAAGTGAAGGAACACAATTATTCATGTTAAATATAATTAAATACTTAAATATGATGTCATAAAGAAACAAAAAATTAAAAAAGACTGTTTCTCCTTCCAGTTACAATATACCAATTTCTCATTAATGAAAAGACTAAAGGCCAACAACAGGCCGAGCAGAAGCAATCAAATCACAAAGCTGGGCGAAACGAAATGCAATTTAATTTGATAGGTCCTTTGCACTTAAAAATAATTTTAACTCAACTAATATGGTATTATAGCTTTAAAACCTGCCAGGAGTAGAAATTATAGATAATTTACTCCCTCCTGGCCTGTGCATTTGATAGTATAGACTTAATCTTTGGATGCATTACTCATCAATTAGGAGCAATTCCCTACATAACTCCCACCCCTAACAGTTGTTATGGCAATAATAGTTGTTAGCCTGTACACAAAGAAGCATCACCTTCAGTCAATTATTTTTTCCATCAGAAAATATGTTCCTAATGTGTTACTAAGTTTAATTTCTGTAGCAGATTACTTTGCAATACACAGTTTGATAAATTGGTTAGTGTGTGTGTGTGTGTGTGTGTGTGTGTGTGTGTGTGTGTGTGTGTGTGTGTCTAGCATTGTCTAACTTCTTATATATAGGATTGGTAATGATAGTCCCTTAATCCTCCAGAATAAGTGTAAGGCAACAGTCAAATGCAGGGATGCAGAAAAACAAGAGACCTGTCTTGAGCAGCACTGAGCATCTGTTAAAACCTAAAGATTCGAACTTCATCAACCTTCTTCACCTGCATCACAAAAATATTATGATTATTCACATCATTTTGTCTACATTTAATTAATTATAAACCCCATAAATTAATAATTTAAAAACCACATACCCAAACAGTTAATATAACGCAACACACACACACATACATTTCAACAGTGGTGCAAATCACCCTGCACCTCCTTGATGTTGGGCAAGCACACTGAATCTTAAAATGTACCATTTTTGAGGTTATACAGTACTGAAGAAAAGGGGAAAAAGGTAAAACAAAAAACAAAACAAAACAAAAAAAATGATCTTTTACCACTCTTCTCACAAGTTATGTCAAACTAAAACTTAAACAAAACATCTAAGAACTAAATGTACACAGTGGTGACAGACCTAAAAAACTAGTAACCAAGAAGAAAAGGCAATGTCTGCCAAGAACAACGTGCTGTAAACCCAACAGCAAAGCCTCCATGAGCACACACCTTCTGTTGTAGATTAGGGTCTCTTGTTAGATTAGATGCCTACTAGCATGCAGATTGGCTTGTGCTGCTGCTTTTGGGCCCAGAGAGCCTAATCTACAACAGAAGGTGTATGAGTTCATGAAGGCTCTGCTGTTGGGTTTATAACGCATTATCCTTGGCAGACTTCATCTTTTGACATACTGAAAAGTTGATTGCACAAACTTGTGATATTTCTTTAGTTTGTTTTTTTTAACTGACCACCATGAAAAAGTTTTCAAAAATAAACTTCACGTTACTTAAGACCGACGTGGAAAGTTTCAAAGCCCCCATGCTAAAGGATAACACTGACCAAGCTGTAAAATCCTTTACTAATGCATTCTACGGGCACCTACAAGAATGCATGGATTATGCTATCCCAAGCAAAACCAAGACTCACTCCTCCAAGAAAAGGAAACCAGTCTGGTGAACTCCTGCCATAAACAAGCTATACAATAGAAGGAGGAAACTAGTACAGAAAAGAGTAAAATCCTAAGAAGGGAAGACATCCCTGATCAGTATCAGCAAGAAACTACAATCCCTCATAAAATCATCCAAGGCGATCTTCGAAAGAAAAATTGCCAAGGACTCCAAAGATAACCCCAAGGAATTCTTTAGCTATGTCAAGAATCTAAGTGACAATACTCAGATCTGCTCGGAGTTAGTGCAGAATGGCACAAAATACACTGAACCGACCGATATCGCCAACATCCTGGCAGACAGGTTCAGAGCAAGCTTCACCCCCCTCTCACCCCCAAAAGGGCCCATAACCATACCACAAGAATGTAGAGCCCCAGAAATCACAGACACTCATGTTAAAACAGCCCTCTCCAAAGCCAAAAACACAGCATCAATGGGACTGAACGGCGTCCCAGGCTGCTTTATACATGAGCTCAAAGATGAACTAACCCCTCAACTAAACACACTGTTTAAACTCAGCCTCTCCACAGGCTATGTACCCATAGACTGGCACACAGCAACGGTTATTCTGCTCCACAAAGGTGGAGCCACAACAGACCCTGGGAACTATCACCCTATACGTCTGACTAGCTTGGTCTGCAAGGCTGTGAAGCGCATCATTATGGAACTCGTTAACAGAGATATTGGGAACCACCAAACACTGGGCCCTACCCAGTTCAGCTTTGTTAAGGGCAGATCATGCCTCCTAAACCTGGTGGACTTCTATGAGACAATTACCAAGGCTATAGATGAGGGAAAGGTGGTACACACAGCCTACCTAGACCTTGCAAAGGCCTTCGACACCATTCCCCATTCTAGTATTATAGACAAGCTCACCATCCTGAACATAAACCCCTACGTCACAAGATGGGTTTCCAACTGGCTCATGGACAGAACCCACATGGTGATAGTTGCGGGAGCTAGGTCTGACTCTAAACCTGTTACAAGTGGCTCAGTCCTAGGACCCCTCCTGTTCGGCATATATTTCTCAGAGGTACAGGCAAGCACAGGAGGACTATGACTGACCAAGTTCGCAGACGACTGCAAACTAGGGGCTATAATTGACTCTCCAGCTAACACAGACATCCTCCAAAAGGGTCTCACTGAGATGGATACCTGGTGTCAAAATCATGGCCTCAAGCTAAATGCCAAAAAGTGCATAGTCATCCCCTTTGGAAAAAACAAAGTGCCCACAGACTACCACATAGGTGGTAGTCCCCTAAATACGGAAGACATAATAAGGGATCTGGGGACCCGAGTGGACAGTAATCTCTCCTTTGATAATCACATTGCCAAAGTGGTTAGAAAATCCTTCTACATGGCCCACCTAATCACAAAAGGGTTTGCATCCAGATCAAAAGAGGTCATTGTGCCCCTCTACTCATCACTCATCAGACCCATCATAGAGTACAATACCCCATTTGGGGTGTACCTTACAAGACATCTGCAACAGCTGGAAAGACCACAGAACTACCTCACCAAGAGGATCACTGACCTCAAACAGATGCCTTATGCAGCTCGACTGAAGAAACTCCAGCTGTACTCGGTTGCATACCGCCTACTCAGAGGTGATCTCTGCCTGATATGCAAGGCCATGCCCAACCCAGAATTGATGGACATGCTCCACCTAAAGAAAACCTTATCCCCTTGAGCCACACACTCTAGGGATCTAAACCTCACCACAACAATAAATAGGATGTGCTGGAGGGATAGATTCCTGTCCCAGAGAGTTCCCATGCTTTGGAACAAGATTCCAATCTACATTAGGCAGAGCTCCTCGCTAACACTCTTCAAGAGAAACCTTGACGAGTGGATGGGAAACAGAAAGTTTTCCCCGGGGAATCACTTCAGTGGCTCTGCTGGACGGAGGCACAGGGAACTAATCTAAGGGGGCATCGAAAGCCAACACATTCTGACTAGGCTTATAAATACCTTTGAGCAGACGGACCTACCTATGAACCTATGAACTTTGAGACTCATTGGAATACTACACAATCTGTTTGCATCTCACTTCAGCTTGTCTGGTTTCTACACTTCTTCACATACTGTGTTATTGTCATAAATAAACTCACACACACACACACACACACACACACACACACACACACACACACACACACAGCCATGCATCCATGGGTTCAGTCAGAATTATACATGCATGTATCTACCCATCTTTGTTCTCTGTGTTGCAGGTTCCTGCAGTTTATGTGCATGTGAGATGTATTTTGCTTTATTTCTTGCTTCCGTCAGCAGTGTTCCTTTATGAATTACAGTGACAGCTTCTATGTTTAAGGACTACATTTTCTGCTGCTAGGTCTAACAGACTGTTCATTTAGCTGTGTCTTGTACAAACATGATAGCTGTAAACGGCCCCCTGCATTAGTCAGATAACTTTAGCAAATGAATAATTAAATCATGCTGGAAATTCATTAAAGTGCCTAGCTTCAGCTGTATGGGTCATCTGAGAAAGACCCCTTTCTCGTGACATGCCGATTTGCTAATAAGAGACATGTTAGCTGTAAGGTGGTAAGACCTCATTAATGGATAATTTGCATGGCTGTCACTTGCATTCACTACTGCAACATGCAGATCATTATTAATTTGCATATGTCAGTAGTAACCTGCTGCTCGTATAGGTAGTAACATCCCCCCAGTCACTCTCTCACACACACACTCGTACACAAACATGAGCATACACACCCACATATCTCCTTCCCTGTACCTGTCCCTTCTCTATCTGCCCTCCATGGTTCTTCCCACCTGACAACTGTCAGGGTGCCATTATGGCACTTATCTATTAAGTCCTAGAGTTTTAGTCTATCACTCTCACCCTCCAATCCATGTACTACCCACTGGTACTGGTACAGCATTTTACTCCATGAGTCATCCTTGGTGTCCAGTGGTTCCACTCCCACCACTCAATCTCCTTTATGATATGAGTGCTGTAGCACTTAACATTTTATATTAGCTCTGGTGTACTGTGGTTCCACTCCCACCACTCAATCCACATTATGATGTGGGTGCTGTAGCACTTAACATTTTATATTATCCCTGGTGTATGGTGGTTCCCTCCTCCATGGATCCCTGTTATTATATCAGTGCCATTACAAAGCTTTAAGGAGTAATTCCTGGTGTATAGTATATCTCCCCCACCCATTGATTCCATTCTGTTGTTGTTGCCATTATGTCACTTTAAGAGTAATCCCTGGTGTCTACTGGTTTCTACCATCAGGTTTACATTAAGCAGTTGAACATGGCCTTTTGGATGTAATCAGTACTGCAACATAGTGGGGATGGTCTTGTTGATCTACAGTCAGGCAGTTGAAGAAATATCAATTCCTTCCTTGATGCTCCTCCAGGGATAGAGCACAGAAGTATTTACCATATTCTTCTGCCCAGAATGCCTCATTAGCAGTCAGAATGGCTATGGGGCCAGCCCTTTGGGGTGCTGCATGTCTGTGTTAGAGGACCATGTAGCACTATATAAGGGCAGTTGCTAAATTGTGAAAAGGTACTGCGATATGTGCATGGCAGTATATACATTACAGTGCTTTAATGAATTCCTCCCCATAGTATTCAGCATTTTTCTTGATGTCAGCTAGTCCTTTAAGATGCAGGCTCTTCTCAATACAGCTTTATATTTTGACACAAAATCAATCTGAGGCTTTGACTGCCCGAAACTTAGGGCTACACTGAAGACAACATCCTACACTAGCACATTTGTTAGCTTCCAGTCTCATGGAATACATACAGTCTGTATCTAGTGTATGGTTTAACTTTAAATACAGAGGAATGTGAAATAGCTTCCCTTGTATTTCTTCCAGCCATATGTCTTTAGGAAAGATGGGTCAGTGTACTACTGAACAGATAACCAGCAAAGTTATCCAAATCTTTAAGAGCAATCATCCATCTATAAGTGAAACATACACTTTCTATCAGCTACTTACACTACATTCGGAGTTGATATGTATCATATTGTGTAATATATCTGCATATTTGGTTGATGATGTACAAAAGCAGAAAATTCATGACATCTTGTACTGGATATAAATGAAGGAAAAATAAAGTTAATCTTTCAGTACTAATTCTGAGTTAAGATATTAACAGAAAAACAGCAGGATTTTTATTTTATGTTTTGGTAAAGTCCTGGATGTTTTCTCTCTCTCTTTTTAATTAAAGTCTGATATTGTCATGTGTCAGTCATGCTAATGAAGAAACTAGTTTGTTTTCACTTGATTTACCTCCCTCTGTATACAACTAAGAATGAGCATGACGCCACTAACTACCAATACACAAGAATAGATTATCCCTTACTAGGACTGCTTGATAGAAACCTGTGGACAACTGTAAAGCAGGCAATACAAAGATGACCAATCAATGATGCAAGAAGGTACAAAAAGGGAGTGACGTGCCCAAATTAGGAAATTAAGAAATTTGCAAGAATTTCAAGGACTGTTAAATAAAATAAATTCTTAAAATCATAACATAAAGGTAATTTTCTTTCCTTTCCATGGTCTCCAAATAAGCTTTGACATTTGGTATGAAAATCATAGATCCATCAAAGAGGGCTTTAGTAAAGGTCACCTTGTTGCCTTCAGTGAGGTCAGTTAAGTGAAGCCAAGCACAGCATTTTACAGCAATATGTGCATATGATGTATAAGCAACACCAGCAGGTGAACCTGAGACACATCTTGTAGTGAGGTTGACAAATGATGACCTAGACACCATCTTCAACTTCTATTTAAGTTGTAACCTTTCAAGTAACTGGCTTGTCTTCACTACCTGCTATTGGTGGAGTGTTTACATTTGACAGACATGGTTTTGAGCAGAGCAGGCCTGTACAGTAAGAAGGTGAAGGAGATAAACATGCCTGAAATCCAAAATTGCAGGTCCCTTACATAAAACTATCAAACACGAAGGAAATATGGAAGTGTCTAATCTAAAATATCATTCAAAATCTCAAGGATGTAAAAACAAGTTTATATACCATATATTTTATCAATTGTATAAGTTGTTAACAGCTATTCAGTTGTGAAATGCATGCCTATTCAACTGCTAGAAGAAATGAACTCAATGTGCTGCTCATACAAGTATGATTACTTAATGAATAGCAAAGTAACACAAATGGCTCAGGTTTCAAAAATAAAATTTGCATTGCCATTGCTGATCGTTTGATGCTACAATACGGCATCTCCCTTCCAGTGTTGATGCAAAGAATGCATTGCATATGCAGAAAAAGAAAAACTAACGGCCCTCGGACCGTAAGCTGCCCCCAAACCAGCATGATTATGGATAAGGGAAGTGGCTAAACTATGTTTCTAGCTAAACTGCCTGCACTTCTTTTTCTGAAGGACATTGTGCACTTCCTTGAGTTTGCTAGTCCTGGTACAGTACCAGTTATTATTTGAGTTTGAGACCCTGGTATACATTCTATCAGTATTCATCTGTATTCTTTACAATGATTCAGCCATTATATTAGTGCAGGTAAAACTGCCACTGAGTGATTCTAACTAGTTAGAGTCACTGGTGTCATAACAGTCTGCTTATTTCCAGTCCCTGAAATTAGAAATCCACCGATGTCCACAAACTAACTATAAAGTTGAGTATACAGTAATTATAATAATAATTCAAAGGATTATGATCAGGTCTCTGATCATAAGCAAGTTCTCATATGACTAAAAAATCATGTGAAGAAATTTACTTCAAGAGCAAAGACTGAATGGTGACTCAAATTCATTTTATGAACATACAGTATGAGGTTATGACTAGTGAGTCGAAATTCTATGCAATACGTAAGGAATTTTAGCTACTTGAATGCAATAACAGTTTTAAAAAAGTGTAGACACATAATTCTAACAGGTTTTAAGGATGCTGGTGGCCCTCGAACTGTAACCTCAACAATCATTGGCAAAACTTGAAATAATCAGAGGCAAAGGCTATAAACTGAAGGTGCAGTTCTGATGAAGCTATCATAGTGAAAGCGCTTATCTGTTCAATAAAACCCGGTGCTTTTTATACAATTGGACTTACTGACTTGTGGATGTGTTATACTGGGAATTACTTTTGCCTCATTTCAATTACTTTTATTTGATTTCAGTTAGCTGTTTGTTGGAGAGAGGCATTAACTTGGTGTGGCAGCTGTTTTATAACTTTATTACAATTTTCATAAATTAAAATGTTTGGAGGCACAGGGTGTATCTCTGAGTGAAAGTGAAGGATGTCTATGAAAGTCAGACAAGGCTAAGGATGCTTCACTTTTGACTGGTTTGTCTTTGGAAATGCAAGGTAAGTTATAGCGTTCAGAGCTCTTTGTTGGCTTCTTCATGTCATGCCATATTAAATGCTGGTACTGAACTGCAGTTTGTAAGTCATCAAGAGCATTATAAACAACAGCAGAGTTTTACTTCTAAAGCTCCTTATAAAACAAGCTTGTTATAGCTAGATCCTACACTGCTGTAACAAGGTTATAGTTCTCTTAATTTTAGAGTATAATTGGTATGCTGCATGAATTACATCATAGAAATAATAACCACAATGCTAATAACCGTTTACTATCAAAAAGTTGAAAATAAAAAACAATCTACTTACTTGTTAGAACTGACATTTCGAATTTTTCAGTCTTTTAAGGGATCTCGAAAATCATCACCTCGACTTCTGTATTCGACCAAATTCAGAATGTCAGGAGGTGATGTCAGACCCTCAGGCATTTGTGCTGAAGCTGCCATACAAATTGTACTTCTGTAGCATGTGTTTACAGTTTTGCAGGGGGGCATGCCCCCTTGCACCCCCAACACCACCTGCAAATTATATATTCCAACTCCGAGATTACACTACAGTGAGGAAAAGGGTAAATTTCCAGATCTCCACTGTAGTGCGATCTGTTATCAGAACGTCAAATGCACATTAGTGAATGTACACTATCATTCGCTAATGTACATTCAAACATTTTCAGAACATTATTACAGAAACTGGAAAAGTTGCATTCATCCATTCCAGTTTCACTAAGTGCCGTTCCATATTCTGATAGTAAACCACTAATAACAAGTCACTAATTTGCACTTTCTCAACCGCACCCTGCCTGTAGCTGTACCATGGGTGACTATTCCTAACGTGCAGTTTTCTCCTACGGGATAGCCAGTCATACAAGGCACATTTCCTGATGTGAAGAATACCATTCTGGAATACTGTTTATATTTTTAAGTTCTGTTAAGGAAAGCAGTTATCAATATTTCCTTGGGCTTACTTAGTCAGTTTCCAGTGGATCTACCTCCAGCCATGAATGTGATACAATATCAGCCTCTTTTCTATAACAAAGACAAACTTTCATTCCTCAAAAAGTGAATAATAAAATGATAAAATAATTCCCATACATTTAAGCCAAAAGCAGTCTCTTCAATAAACTAGTTTGAATACAAATGTTAAAAAGTTACTGTAAGGAGGGTCTTTTTAAATATTCTGGGTGAAAATTTGCACTATGACTGCAGAAGCCTTCCTAATGAACTATGTCATTACACAAGCATTTCTGTGTAGTGATTTTAACCAGCAAATGTGAAAACAGAAATTGACTGGGGCACTGTAAAACATTATGAGCATGGACCGTATGATGTCACCTCGAAATGTAAATTTCAGTTATTAGTAATTGTCATAATTACAAAGGTGCATTTAATGTGGTGAATCTCAGCTTATGATTATTCGGTTTGGACCTAAATTTTCAATATTTTCAGTGAAGTAAAATATAAATTTTGATACCTTTGTGACTGATCACTTTTATGTTTTTTATGTATGAATTGATTTATTTGTTTGTGGCCGTCCTTCTGCTGTAACCTTCAAGCTCTTATCCTAGAAGACCCTTTTCTTAATTCCACCTTCTTGTATCCCAGGTCATTAGAAAAGGAAGGAGGGAGCTGGGACTTATGGCCATCATTTAGTGGGAGATTAAGAGATTTTCTGTGTGCTAATGGAAAACATGGTGTAATGCTCTTTTGCATGTCTGTACCATCCAAGTTACAGTGCCTATGTGCTCTTTACTGAGGTCAGCACTGATGGAATCCTGGGCCTTCTTCATGCAGAGCACTTGAACTTGCCAACAACCTCTACCTGGAATAGGCAAGCCAGTGGTGGCAATTCACTCTCAAATTTGGAATCAGTCAGGGCCAAACCTTAATAGTATAGGGCCAGCTACTTTTGTGCATTTGTCTTTGAAAGTGGAGTTGGAAGGTCCCTGATAAAGCACCAGCTAGCATGAAATTACAGAAAAACACAAGAACTGCTCATGAGATAAAGTCATGATATGAATATTCTTAGAATTTAGATTAATATCATTAGTAATTATGAATATTTGGAGCATTTCTCCCCGGGCCTCCGCTGAAAACAGGATCTGTGGAACCTAGTCGGACATTCCTGGTCAACAAATGTTAAATAAATAAAATAAAATAAAATAAAAATAAGGTCAACATATCTAATTTATTTGTCAAATATCTTCTCATAACATTGCCTATTTGAAATGTTTTATTGTATAAGACAGATCATCTTTCCTGATGTTTATTTATTTTTGAATATGATAGCCATGCCTTTTCTAGGCAACACCAAAGATGTCTTCAATCCTGTAAAGGTAGTTTCACACAGTTACAATAAAATTACTTTGTGAGCCCAACGTCTATAATACTGAACAGTTTGCAAAGCAGGGTTTGGCCAGGATATTCACATAACCAAAAATTATGTCCAACTATTTACTTTAACAAATGCATCCTTCAGTTGTTAACTTTTGGCATTCTGATACACATTTTATATAATAACTTGCTAAGAGTTTCTAAACATCTGATGATCCTGACAGCTATTAACTTCTGATTTTGAGTATACAGTGAGATTTTGAAGTCAGAAAAAGCCACAGGGCTGGTCAAATCTCCTGTTTAATAGCCTATATTTAGTTTCCTTAGTTGAGGGTATGATTTATGATCATAGTAAGACTTTGTTAAAAATAGTCTTGCTGATTACTGAAAATCAATAAATGGATAATCCTAACAAATGTTGCCTTCCAACATTGGAAGACTGTGGTAAGGTTCAGCAAATCACGGTTCTGAAAGTATGGCTCTCCGAAGTGGCCAGACCTATACATTGTTCCCAGATGGATAGCACAGAGCTAAAGGTGCAGGACTGCCAACTGGTATATCTCAGTTCAAAACCTAGTTGGGTAACAACTGGGCTGCAGCAGCAGCATATGCTCAGAAGAAAGGCCTGGTAATCTACTTCTGTAATATACCCCAAAGACCCAATGGCGCCTACCCATAGAGTCATTAGGAGTCAAGTTCAACTCCAGGGTATCTAAAATAAATAAATATATAAAACCAAACTGTTTCAAAAATGCCTCCTGTGAATAGGACACCATAGCATCTTTTGATCAGTTATTCCAGCTAATCTTTTGTAGGCACATATATGTACGATGATGCAACCACCAAGAGAGCACATATTATGTAAAAACAAGACAGTATATTACAAATCAAAGCAGCAACAAAATCTGATAAGGCAAATATGTCTGATACTTCATAAGTGAAATCCCCCCCCCATTCCACACACACACACACACACACACACACACACACACACACACACAAACACACAACTTTCTACTATGTTTTAAGCCAGAGGTCAATATGGAGAAGCATTTTTTTAATGAGGCATCCATTCCAATAAAATAACATTATAAAAACTCGAACAATAACTCCACTTCTAGATTTCTGTGTGGTCCCTCTATGATGCTGTTTTTATCACATCTTCCCAATTAATTAATTAATTTAAAACAAAGCAACTCTTAAAGATTTGACTCTTCTGTGATTGCTTTCCTCAAAGCCTTTATTACTTTCCATTAATAATACAGCAAGTTGTCAATCTCCAACCTGTTTAATATGTTAATTTCATACAGTAGTACGATTTACACAGACTGCTGAATAAACTAAACCAAAATCTGGCAAGAAATAGAAACAATTGCCTGCAAAGAAGAGATAAGGGCATCTGAATTCACTGATACCTTTACAGACCATTTTTCTTTGAAATGGGATATTTAAAAGAATGCAGGGTAGGTTTAATCTAATAATTAACAGCTTGAGTGAAGATTCTGTTTGGTTTCATGTCATAAATTGCATTGGTTTTAATGTTAATACTGAGTAAACACATTTCTAGACAGAGGAGACAAAACAGATAACTTAACTATCCAACTTAGTCATCATGATCATTTACATACATCAGTAATTGAATTGTTCCACTGGTAAAGTTGTAATACTACGACAAACTGCAAGGTTACAGTTTGTAATTTCTGGATGAAGTTTTACATTAAGGCATTTTCTGCTACTCATAGCAAAACTTTTTAATTATTTAGTTACAATTTTAACAACATATTATGCACTAGTATGCATACTTAAGTCCAGGTCATCTAACAAGCAAAAAAATAGAGAAAGGATTTCAAATGATCACATTAAAGTCTGCAGATTGACTCTCATCAGGAACAAGTTTCTTATCTAACCAGTCACAACAGGTAAAGAAATGAAATCTACAGCATATTTTCCTTTGACTACTCTAGACACTAGTTTTATTTATTTATTTATTGATTATGTTTTGTTGACTGGATGGGTAAACTGGTCTAGAGACCCTTTTCAGTAATGATGGAAAAATATAACAATTTTACTGATTATTTTTGTGGTGAGCCTCTTTTATATCCTACACCTTCTTCACTTTGGTGATGGGGCTCACTAAATTTGCACAGCAAGACAGTGCATGGCACAAGTGTAATAAAGAGGACCGTTAGATAGTTTCCATGGTGCGCTTGCAGTTTGTACACCAATAACTATTAAATAGTTGTATTTTTTAATGCAAATGACAGAGGCAGTAACATGTGTTTTATGTGGGCCTTGGTTCATTCTTCCCTGCATAAGAGAGACTAAGTACAAATAATTCATTCCAGACATGAGCCTGGGACAATTATCTTACCACTAAAAGACAAAAACAAAGCAGAGGTCGGTTAACCAGAAGTAGGTGTTTAATGGGTAAGTTGTTCTCATCTTGTGATATTAACCATTTATTCTGCAAGTATGTGGATTTAAATAGTTTAAAACCTGCAGCTCAAAACTCTAAGCCTACTTAAAGGACAAATTAGAAGAAAGGGATTGTTGAAAAATAATAAAACATGAACAGCAAATAGAGTACAAAGCAGTATACTCTCCCTTTCATTTAATAAACTATATTCCAAGATTTATGAGGTTTGAGTCCTTTATATATGGGCTCTAATACATATTAGGATTAATGAAAGTTGATAAAAAGGTACTTAACATGGCTCATTTTAATCAAACACACTGCAGTCTTACACCAAAGTCTACTAATTATTATAAAGCTGCTATTACTAATTCACTGGTTATGGTTCCTTTTAAGTATTCTTGAACATGGGTTCTAACACTATAGCACTGGTAGTTTGCATATTTGATGTCTTAAAACGTAAACTAAAATAAGTGATGTTTAACCTAAAACATGCTTTGTCATGAAATTAACTTCACTGAATGCTGAAATGCAAGCTGATTTTGCAATGGATACAGCCAGACTCTTGTTAAGAAACCTAAACTGCTGGATTTACCTATTATTCATAGCTGTCTATTCATAGTTCTAGGCTAAACTGCCAATCTTCTGCAACATGAAAGATTGACTGATAGCTATAAAAATTAAAATAAATACAGCTAACTAACACATATATCACAGAGCAAAAAGTCACAGAAAGTGAGTGACATATATAGAAAAACAGATTTGACAGCCTGTCTTTTGCCTTTGTAATAGAGTCAACAACACTCATGTGTTTATTGTAAACTGTTTGACTGAGTCAGTTCTTGTTGCTGTTTTATAAAGGTATTGGTAATCCTAGAAATATGCATAGGATGACATTTACAAAAATAACACATTCAGTTTGATTTAAGAAAAGTAGAAGAAAGAGTGACTACATATTGGTTATCTTAATCTAGATTAATGTCCCGTTTAGGACAATTTCTTTGCTGAACACAGTGTCATTCATTCATTTGTTCATCTATTCCTGTCTTTATTCACTTTCTGATTATTCAACTCATTCAGTTCAGGGTGGCAGGGAACTATATCTTGTCCCAGTACTCATGGGGTGCAAGACAGGTAAATTAATCTTGAATGGAGCACCAGTACTTCTCAGGACAGGTACCCACATTCACTTTAAACCAGCACACATGCACATATGGGCATTTTGGAGGAATACTTGCTGTCTTACGTGGGGTTTTGAAGGAAAAACTGGATGAGCAGCATGCATTGCCCATCCCGTTGTCTGTTAACTTGGTAATGGCAGGCTATTTTGCAGTGGTTGTAGTTTGCTTATTTGATCACTGACTCCTTTAAGACTGTTCCAGGTCATGGAATGGAACTTTCCATATATTTATTCTTTGTGATATAGCTTCATTCTCAAACCCTTTCATACAGAATGTGATCCCATGCATACCTTTATAGGCAATTAAGCCTGCATTTGTGTTATAATGTAAATATGTTCAAATGTTTATTTTGATGTGACGGCCTTATTTGAAAGGTCTTTGATGGATCACTAATCAAAAAAGTAAGTAAATGCTCTTCTCAACATGAACTTCCACAAATGGTTGAATAGCTGATCTCTGTTTCAGGGATTTCACTTCAGGAATTCATTGGATTGCTGGTGTTAGTATTTCACTCACAAGCAGCTAAAGAGTCCCTCAATTCAGTGGATTGGAACTCCAAAAGCTCACACATAAGATGATAAGAACAAAAAAGAAACAGAGCCAAAAAAAATAGGCACACAGATGAAGCAAAAAATCTGCAACCCAAAACAAAACTGGAAGGCTGACAGTATCGACACCTATACTTTAAATGAAGAACTACATTGAGTAGGGCTTTGACTCAGTTTAAATGTCATATTTTTGGCAGTCATGGAAATAATACAGGCACAGAAATATGACAAATATTTAAACATACTCTGGAAGAAATTTTATAGGAGTGCAAACTATATACAGATAAGAGGTAAGGTTACTAACCAATGATTTGGACAAAATGCACTGTTGTCAACTGAAGAGCTCTTGGCACAAATTGCAAAGGTAAGATTTTTGTATAAAGCTGTGGTCAACTTATGCATTGCAGACTACAGTATAGATTTTCAATATTCACACTGAGTGGACTAGAACAGCCGCAGATTAATGCTATAAATCAGAGTGGTGACAGATACCCCACATCAGGGAGTCTGGGAGAAGTCTTCCAGACAAAAAGTGTACATGGGTTTTACTTAGGGATCCAGAAAGTAAATATGGTAGCAATTCAAGATTTGTCTCTTTCATAGACTGTTTTATTGTGATGGGTGTGCTATGACAGAAAATGTGAAGCAACTCATCTATATTTGTGATCGATTTTGTAGTGTTTCATGGTTTTGTTTTTTTCATTCAAGGTATATTTATAAGTGAAGTATGTTATTCAAAAATATAAAAAAAATGTTTCCATCAGTGATTGTTTGGTTTAGATGAACTCCCATGATTAAAAGAAGCATTCAGTGAATTTGTCCCATTTTTTTGTCTCTTTGATGCCGTTCTTGCAATAGCAGTAGAGAGAATAAAATAGTAATCAAATAAATTGAGATACACAAAAATGAGAAAATACCCTATGACTAAAGAATAAAAGGGAAGTTATTCAGCATGTTTCTGAATTATGTCAAAAAGATTGCTGATGATTAATGAAATACAATATTAGTCCTCTTGTCATTGTATTTGGTGGAGACAAATAACAAGTGTACAATACTGCTTCCCCAAGTTTTCTAGTGCATACATGCAATAAAACTTACAAATAAATGTAGAATGTTTTTCATATAACACTGTGTAATATATATCATTTTACAAGTAAAAGGTATAATATTAAAACAGGATTACAACTTTTAACAATGCCTTTTGAAGAATGTAGAGCAGATTTCCCAGAGAAAATGCATGCCTCAGAACAAATCCAGTCTTCTTCAGGTACAGACAAACAGACATGCACACATGCATATGCACATACACTCAGAGAGGGATGATAAACAATATAACAGAACAATTTTTTTTTCTACAGATACAGTAAATTTGAAAGGATACATTTGCAACAAAGTCAATATGGTAATGAAAACCTATTATATTCTCATAGACATCTTGACAATAGAAAGCAGATGGAAAGGATTATCATTAATATGATGATATCAAACATCTAAGACCCTCAAATGACACCAACAACGTTTTTATCATCTGTTTTACTTCTTGCAATTTACAGCTGCACCAATTGATAATGCTTCAAAAATTCATCTTACTCACCAAGGTGAAACATAAATTGTTGGTTACCAATTCTAAAACATACAAATAGTGAACGATGAACGTCATCCGTCTGTTTTTATACATAAACATCAAGAAATGTGTCCCTCTTTACTACGACTTATAGGCTCATCAGACTCACCCCATGCTCTGATTTCTAGACAGTGGCCCAGGATCTCTTATACCTTTGTAAATCAAACAGTCCCACAAGTGGCAGAACAAGGGTTCTTAACTTGCTTCAGTGGATCAAAAAAATAAGGTGGAGACAAGTTAATTATTCAATGCGACTCTTATCTCTGGAATAGATTATCCTCACCATACAGCAGTGCAATACAATATTTTACTTTAAATGGGACCTAGATAGTTACATGAGTGTGCTTGACTTATCCAGCCCGCCTTGAGAGGGGTGATGTAATCTGCTTTGGGAACAGGCAACGAGTATAGAGTCAACTCAATTGTGGTGAACTTCCTATAATATTATGATCATAAAGAGCTGTATTTCACCAAGTAACCTAAAAGAATAAGCAGGAAGGAAAGGCTGAAAGGTTTAATTTTGTCGCAGAACCACACAGCAAACAATATGCGGGAGTATGCATACTCTCTCAAGAGACTGGGTGTGGAGTCAGCAAACTCTACATTTGCAAATTCTGTTGTGTCTGAAAATATGCACTAGGAAGAATAGGAGAATATGGGAGAGTATGGAGG
Source organism: Protopterus annectens (assembly GCF_019279795.1). Lineage (NCBI taxonomy): Eukaryota > Metazoa > Chordata > Ceratodontiformes > Protopteridae > Protopterus > Protopterus annectens. The sequence continues at coordinate 462,582,320 of NC_056735.1, forward strand.
TTTTGAATTAAGAAAGGCAAATGAAATAATAAAAACAAAGGAAAATAAAAGCCAATGTTGATAAGGCAGAGACAACAATGTTACAGTAAACAAAATTTAGTACAGGGGCAATAATATGAATCATTCAGGTCATGAATTTCAAACAATGTTTGGTACTGGAGGGCCCAATTTTGATCAAGCCTAAGTGTATAACTGGGGTCAGTGACAGTGCACTTCACAAACTCACTCTTGTCCCATTGCAGCTTTTTGAGTATGAATGGTGAATAATTCTTGCTTACGTATTGGCTTTTCATCTTACTCACCAAGGTGAAGCATAAATTGTAGGTTACCAATTAAAAAAAATGATGATATGAAACATCTAAGACCCTCAAATGACACCAACATAATTTTTATCATCTGTTTTACTTCTTGTAATTTACAAATGCATCAATTGATAATGCTTCAAAAATTCATCTTACTCACCAAGGTGAAACATAAATTGTTGGTTACCAATTCTAAAAAATACAAATAGTGAAAGATCAACGTCATCCGTCTGTTTTTATACATAAACATCAAGAAATGTGTCCCTCTTTACTACAACTTATAGGCTCATCAGACTCATCCTGTGCTCTGATTTCTAGACAGTGGCCCAGGATCTCTTATACCTTTGTAAATCAAACAGTCCCACAAGTGGCAGAGCAAGGGTTCTTAACTTGCTTCAGTGGATCAAAAAAAATAAGGTGGAGACAAGTTAATTATTCAATGCGACTCTTATCTCTGGAATAGATTATCCTCACCATACAGCAGTGCAATACAATATTTTACTTTAAATGGGACCTAGATAGTTACATGAGTGTGCTTGACTTATCCAGCCCGCCTTGAGAGGGGTGATGTAATCTGCTTTGGGAACAGGCAACGAGTATAGAGTCAACTCAATTGTGGTGAACTTCCTATAATATTATGATCATAAAGAGCTGTGTTTCACCAAGTAACCTAAAAGAATAAGCAGGAAGGAAAGGCTGAAAGGTTTAATTTTGTCGCAGAACCAACAATATGCGGGAGTATGCATACTCTCTCAAGAGACTGGGTGTGGAGTCAGCAAACTCTACATTTGCAAATTCTATTGTGTCTGAAAATATGCACTAGGAAGAATAGGAGAATATGGGAGAGTAAGGAGGTTTTGAATTAAGAAAGGCAAATGAAATAATAAGAACAAAGGAAAATAAAAGCAAATGTTGATAAGGCAGAGACAACAATGTTACAGTAAACAAAATTTAGTACAGGGGCAATAATATGAATCATTCAGGTCATGAATTTCAAACAATGTTTGGTACTGGATGGCCCAATTTTGATCAAGTCTAAGTGTATAACTGGGGTCAATGACAGTGCATTTCACAAACTCACTCTTGTCCCATTGCAGCTTTTTGAGTATGAATGGAGAATAATTCTTGCTTACGTATTGGCTTTTCAGTGAAATTCCAGCTTTGTGGTGCACCTACTATTCACTTAAACTCATGGAAATTACAGTAAACCAATTCATTTTGCCTCACTAGTAAAAATAACATAGTTGTATATTTTGGAGAAACAGGATGTCTTCTAGATATGGAAGCTGTTATTTAATTTGAGTTATAAAATATTACATCGATAATAATCAACAAAGTACACACTGGCTGATGACAGCAATAAGAATGACTTGTTAAACCACGTATTTTAACTAACAAAGTTCTCTGTTGCTATTTTTATTAAAATGTATCTGTATTGCTATTTTTATTGCATTGTATATCTTTGAAGCTTTTCTCCCCAGACCTCCGCTTAAAAAGGGCAATAAGGACACTCCCAGTCAACAAATGTAAAACAAAGAAAAAAAATAAAATAATTAATCACAAGAAAAAGTCTAATGAATGCAGATAAAGGTAACAAAATCTACAGACACACTATATTCTTGGCCTGCTAAGCATAGAAAAGAAACACACAGACTATCAAGTTGTCTTCTAATGCCCCAAAGAGAAAAAAAAGGAAATACATCAAAACCTTTAAAAAAAAAACCCTCTGATGTTGCTGTCAGGATGACAGGATGAGTATGCCTGTGTACTGCTGACTCCTTAACAACATCAGCATTGACCACAATGCACTGCACAAGCATTAACATGTACATGTCACACACCTAAGCAGTGTGTTATGAAACTATCCCAAGGCATAGAAGATGGTGGTGAAACACAGCAGGGGCAATTAATTCTGAGATACAATGCCCTTAATTAAAAATGAAAGTAATTTCTTTCTTTTTTAGTTAATGACATTGGCTATAACAATAATAAATGACTGTGCATAGGTAATGCTGCTTTTCCCATAACTGGTATGATATGATCATAAGGGGAGCTTCATATATAACAAATCATTGAAAAAAACAACCCAGATACCATTTTAAGAAGTTTGTTTCGTTTGATACTACATTTGAAGGTTTCACTATCACTAGGTCGGCTTACATCCTATCACATACTCTAAAATGTTTACTCCAGGAATTCTATTTGTGTTTTAGATGGTCATTTCTTAACACATTTACTCCACAACTTTGATTCCTTAACCTAGGAAAAAAATCTGAAAAGAAAGCATTGCAATTCAAGGCAGAGAAAAGGGGGGGCATCTGTTTACCTTTTCATAAGTAATTCTCTCTTATGGACATAGTGGTACCCAATATTTTTCCTAAAGTAAACCAAGTTGGAAGACTTCTTTACCTCACTCAAACACTTGGATAACTACAGCAAAACTGTACACAGATCTGGCAAAAACTTTCGAGCCACAAATGTTTCTGTCTACAACAAACACTATACTGAAGTAAAAAAGTACAGAAGGTACCACAATTTACCACACCGACAGATGAAGCAATAAATTAAATGAAATTAAAATAAATCAGAGCTCACTCTCAGACAAACATAGTTAGGGACACATAGACAGATAGATTGTTAAATACCCACCCACACACATACAAATACATACCCAACACACACACACAGATTCTGAAACACACACCCAGACACACATACAAATGCATACACACACACACATATGCATGTACGCAATTGTTATGTAAAGTAATATCAAATAATTGTAATCTCATAATCTTGCAAAGCCTGCAAATTAGAACATAAACAGAAGAAAAATGTCGAAATTCATATTTTGAGAGGCAAAATAAAAGTAAATCAATCTGTTGTAAATGTTGATGAAAACAGCCAGGACTCTACAGGCAGCTCACTGCCATACCTTAGAATTCTCTAACTTTTTTGAAAGACACAAGTCAGTAGAGCTTATCTTTTTAAGAATCAAGTAATGATTGTCTTGCGACATGCAACTATCATCTAACAATTAATACTGCCATCCTCTCGAGGACAGAGAACAGAAAAAAATTGTTGTTGTTTAAACTGCATATTTAATGTTTGGCTGCAGGGCAGGGTATACATTTAAAAATGAAGTAATGTCTGCATGAATAATAATTGGTTATAGCTATGCAATTTGTGGCGTTCTTTATACAGCCTTCCCAGATGTATAGATAGTAGGCTTATCCCACTCTTCCAGCATTCATACACAAAGGCAAAGACATGGCCACACATCAAACAGCATGCATTTTCTGTGTGAGTTTGTGTGTGTGTGTGTGTGTGTGTGTGTGTGTGTGTGTGTGTGTGTGTGTGTGCATGCATGTGCATATCCCTACCTGTGTCTTTGTGTACATTTGATACTATTATATGTGCATATAAAGACACACACACACACACACACACACACACACACACACACACACACACACACACACACACACACACACACGCACACATTCACTCACAAGGTGAACTGATAAAAATGATTAAATTTTGGTGATACAGCGATAGAAATAAAAATTCAAAATGACACAAGGAGACACTACTATGATGAATAATTAATTAATGAAAAGTCACTGCTTTGCAACCTAAATCATACAGATACCAGAGGACATTCTTATCAGCTGCTGAGTAAACCATGATGAGAAATGCCTTTTTCAGACAGAATAATTAATTATATGCATTTGTTCTGTTATATTATCACCCCGATCAACTGTTCTTGAGTTCCAAGGACTTCAGTAATGCTGGTAAAAAAATGATCCTCAAAAATGTTATTCTTTTTGACAGAACATTTACTATTAAATGAACAAAGTAATATCAGATATTTAAACTGCAAACGTATTAATTTAATGTTCGTGCATTGTCATGATTCAAAGAGAAAATAATTAATTTATAAGATGTGTCACAGATATGATGACATTGCCTTCGACTGCTTTATATCTCACATGTTTCTTAAGCAAAACACTCCTCATCATTGAAGAGAGTCAAAATTAAAAAAAAAAGAAAGAAATTGCCACCACTGACTTGCTTATACACTGAGGAAATGTCTGAGATATGCATTTTTAGAAATGTAATAATGCTATATTGTTAGGGATAGTTTTCAGACAATTCTCAATATACCAGAAAATATCAAAATATGAGTGTAACAGTGTTGCTGACAAAATGCCAACAACCATTTTGTCGTGCAACCATTATAACTATTAAATGACCTCTTTTTATCCTTTTATAAAAAAAACGATCATCAGTTCAGACACTATGTATTAAAGCTATCTAAAGGCTAGACAAATGAATGTGCCATGGTTATGTGAAGGTACCACGTTACTAAAATATTACATAGACAAAAATGTTTATACCGAGCTGTATATAGAAATAATGAATGAAGTTTGTGTTTTCCTTATAACCATGAGCACAAAATGAGTGCAAATATGTCTTACATAACATACATGAAACACACATCTGTCTTGCTCAGGTTTGCAACTGTCCCATGGAGTTCCTTATTTGACTTCTTAAATTAGTTTTGGAGACAACAAGATGATATAGTCCATTAAGAAGATGTTGGGTATGAATGGCATGTAATACAGCTACATATTTAAAGTTTATTTATGGATAGCTCTCTCCAAAATCCACTGTTTATCATATGTATTATTTAGCCCCAGTCAATGAAATTTCACCCACTAGATAACTATTTTAGGTAAGCAACTTAAAGCAAGTCTTTCACATTTGGTCAGACCAAAAAGGCAAAGCAGAATGGTTCAGCCTGAGCTGGTAAGTTGAAATGATTCTGGACTTTTATTTATTTGCATTTGTATGGACAGGCAGCTAGTGATAAAGTAACCAGCTGGAAAAATGCTGGTATCAGCATGGGTCCAATTAATGAAATAATACTGTATTGATCTACATTTTAGTAATATGTAATATAAATGCAAGGTGTCTGTTGTAATCATTACGTATTTAATGTTCATTCATTTCTGATACTTGCTGTATCCGGTTCAGGAAAACAAAATATGCTTCAATAACCTGTATGCAAATAAAGACTTTTTAGGGCCTCTTGATCTAACATTTTGTACAGTTTGTTTTTTCCACTTGCTTTTTTAATCAGATTTTATTCAATATTATTGGCCAGTGTCTTTACTGTCTCATCAATTTGGTTTCAGAACATTTATAAAATGTCATGAATACGAGGTGCATATTTAAAGCAGGGTACATTAGAAATAAAACAAGCCAAACTAATTATATAGTTTTATCAATTCCACCCCCAAATTAACTCAAATGTAACTAAAAGCATGAGGAAGGATTTGTAGGTATATAGCACAGTGTTACGGTAATGTGTAATAAATGAAAGGTCCTAAACTATTTTTCTTTTAAAGCCAACCTTAGTCAGTGTGCATGAAGCAACAACAGTAATTGTATCAGGAAGAGAAGTGGAACATGTTGCAAATAGCTGTGGTTTCTGTCACCATTTATGCAACGCCCCTCTTCTCTATCTGGTGACCCACATGCCTATAAAGACACCAGAACATACCAGTGAACCAAAAAGAGGGCAGAGAGGGTTGGCAGCAATTTCACACCTAAAACTGATATCCCCACTTCAAAGCTCCTGCACAAAACCCAGTTAACCCCTCCTTAATATTACCTCATTTCCTTTCCAACCATCTTTCCTCCTTAACCATATCTCTTCCTCGCCTGCAAGCCTGCAATAACATCTACCTCCCTTTATTTCCTAAAACTCCTCTATCCACCCACATCCCATCCCCTGCCCTTAATCCCACAGGTGTCTCTGGACAAATTAGTTTACATGTATATATATATATATATATATATATATATATATATATATGTATATATATAAAGAGAGAGAGAGAAAGAGAGAGATACACACATCTGCAGAAATAAATGCATTATTTCTATCTATCTATCTATATATATATATATTATAGCAATAACCCACGCCTGGGTGTGGGTAATGCTGGATTTACCCACGGTTGGTGTGGTTTGGTCCCGAGGGCTGCGCCCGCGGGACCAAACAAAGACAACCGTGGGTAAATCCAGCATTACCCACACCCAGAAGTTGGTTATTGCTATTATACAATGACATTATTTAAGAAAAGAAATAATTACTTTTCTTAAATAATGGCATTGTATAATGCCTCTTTGCTGCCCTTCCGCAGCTGTCTGGTGTTCCGCGGCAGTTCTGATGTACTGCGCATGCCTACGCAGTACATCAGAGTTGGGCAAAAGCAACGGAGAACGCAAGATCTCCGTTGCTTTACTGTCTCGCTATGTTAAATGGGTTTAACATAGCGAGACAGCTTTAAAATAAGCAACGGAGATATCCGTTGCTTATTTTAAAGCTGTCTCGCCATGTTAAACTCATTTAACATAGCGAGACAGGTTTAAAGCAACGGAGATCGCAAGATCTCCGTTGCTTACACTGTGTCGCTATGTTAAAGGTGTTTAACATAGCGAGACAGCTTTAAAAGCAACGGAGATCTCCGCTGCTTTTTAAACCTGTGTCGCTATGTTAAACTCTTTTAACATAGCGAGATTTAGTTTATACTAACGGAAAAGTCCAGGCGACCGGACCTTTTTCCGTTAGTATATTGAGGGATTTACAACGGGCACGCTGGTTGGGCTGGCCAATCAGCGTGCACGTTTTAGAGGAGGCATTGTATAATTATGAATAAATATGCATTGCAGTCTCAGTAGTCCAACAGCTAGTTTTCTTTCATTTGGTTCTGGAATTCAGAAGGCTGTGGATTCTATTTCTAAATCAGGTAGTTGGATAAATTTTCCATTACCGACACTGTAGTGGACCATAACATGGAGTTGCTCCACTTCTAAGCGTGCTGTCCTTTGGATAAAATGTTAAACTGAAGATCTATTTGCCTGAGTTGGTGGTAGCTTGGGTAAATGTAAAAGATCCCGTGATTTATTGAAAAGAGTAGAAGTTTCTTGGTGACTTGGTTAAATTTCCCCTACTTAGTATGAATATCACTTCTGACTTCTAAAACCAGAACTGATATGAGCCACTATATCATTCAGAAGGTTTTGAAATACTATCTCAGATCAAAGTCTGAGATCTCAGCACTTTAGAAATGTATGCTTCAATGAGGACTCAAACTCAGTACATTCAGGTTGTTGTTCCACAATAAAGCAAGTAATGCAACTGGAATCTGGCCATGGATTCCTACTCCATTCATACTTATCTCATACATGCATTTATGGTCACACACAGAAATACACATTCTGTTGTTTCCTTTTTTCACTCACACTCAAGAAACAGGTGTTACCTAGTGGAAAAAAACATGTATATTGCACTGCTTCCTTTCCCATTAGACTGGTTTTCCATATATATCTGCATATGTATACACGTGTGTGTGTGTATGTATGTATGTGTGCGTGCCTACAACTGTAGTCACATATATGTATGAATGTGTGTGTCTGTGTGCCTACAACTGTAGTCACATATGTGTGTGTATGTGTGTGCGTGCGTGCCTACATCTGTAGTCACATATATGTGTGTGTGTGTGTGTGTATATATATATATATATATATATATATATATATAGATATATATAGATATATACATATATGTATGATTTCTACAAATTTCTACCAGACCTAACTGTTAGTCATTAGAGATAATACACTGTTGAGATAATACTGATTTTCTATTATATGGTATATAACATCGGTATATCTCCACGTAAAAGTTAATGCGGTAGAGAGGATTTGAAAAAGAAGCTGTATAAAAAGGCATTTGGGAAAGCACGTTAAGAACAGTTGGGTATAGTACAGACTTAATATTCTGCATCTTAATTTAGAACAACGCTCATTTCAAATATTTGAAAATGAAGTCTATTAAAAGCTTAATTAACAAAATGTGCTTGAAAAGAATTCTGCCTGATATTGGAATACTCACAGTTGTTTCACTTATGGTTCGTAATGTTAGTAAATTACTTAGCCAGAAAAGAATCACTTATCCATAATAGTTATTGTTCATTTAGCAAAGCAATGAGAAGATTACAAAATACATGGGTTACCAGTGATCTTAGCTAATAATAATAATGATAAACTTTATTTTAAGAAATAAATACACAGATATTCTAACTCACAAAAATGTTTTCTTTGTTCAAATACATTAGAAAATAGAATACATAATAATGAATAACCTGAAATGTTGTTTCATATGCCTTCTGACATTAACACTTGTGTCATAATTTACAGGCAAAAGGGTTCAGCATCTCATACAATGTTCTAGAAGGTTATTTGAACAACTATGCATGTACAAGAGAAGATGCAAATGACAGATTATCTGTGACTGCCCCATACAGTACAAATAAAATTATGTGACATTTTTTATGCATAAATCAACTTTTTATTTGGAAAGGGCCACTTAGGAATAAAGTAGAACATCATGTTGCCAGTTACCACTCCCAGTTCAGATGGCACAGCATGTGGTCTTAATAATTCATATTTCACATCAAAAAACAAGCAGGTGGAGCATGACATTTGTCCAGGTGTTCATTTGCAACTCAGTTCTTTTAAATCATGTTTTTATCTGTAAGTTCTTTCTTACAATAACTTTTAGTATTGGATTTTAATTTCTACGTGTTCGTGTTCCTTGATGAGTTTTTTTTTCTTACAGTTTGCTGATACAGCTCTCTGGTAATTCCTACTGGACTTGTTATATACTTCAGTGTTTATCTATTTGAACCAAAATTCAAGACCCGGTATTAAATGGCAACATCTTTTTCAGAACATGAAAAATTAACTGTTTTTGGTTTGTAGTCAGAGAAAAAAATAAACGTTGCAATTGCAACTTTCGGTGGTGTGGCACTGCCACAGCATGTGGTCACGGAAGACTGGCTATAGATTTGCTGAACAATCAGGAAAACACCATGCAATAATTCTGAGCATTTTTTTTTCATTATGTTGTGATGAAAATATATATAGTTAATACAGTCAATATCTTTTGATAAGGACAACTTCTTGTATTCCCCATCCTCTGTGCTACACTTTTCAGACAAACTGAAAGAACTAGCAAAGCAGCAATTTCTAACTGAAATCGTATGATCCTTTACAAGGACAGAGAAGCGGCAGCTAATGCAAATTAGTTAAATTACATGAAATAAATTAGACAGAAGTGAGTTAAGATAAACCTGTGCCAAGAAAATAGAACATCTTCTATGCAGAGCTTATTAAAACTGCAAAACTACTATTGAGTAACTATTACAAAGTAGGATGCAGCAAAACGTGCTCAGATGATGGGTAATAAGAAAAGTGAAATGGCTTAATCTTATCTTACTTTAACAGAGACTTAAAACAAGATTCTGACTGCAATGGAAAAATGTTCTATGAGCAATAACTAGAACCAGAAATCTTAGACAATTACTTCATATTCAAATATTGCCTATCTCTGTATATTTTTACATATAGTGTTATTCTGTTCTGCATTACCTGGTCTTAATGCTATCTGCCAGTTATAAATGTTGCTTATTACTGCATACTGTCAGTGCTGTCTATGTTTTATATTGCATATTGTTTGCATTACTTGAGTGTTTTATAATTATATACAGATATACGCAGCTGTTAATTTTTTGTGTGGGAGGGGCAGGCATGGATGAAAAATTATCTTCTAGATCAGGCAACCTAGCTAGTTACTAGCTTACTAACTAAAAAATGTACTTGTTTACATAAGAAAAATGACTGCTCCTTTTCTACTCATGTAACCTCTAGAAGAAAGATATGCAAACACAGAAATGAAGTTTGGCCACATATCGTTTTGCTGGTGATTTGTAAGCAAGTGGTTGGGATGTAGGGATTAGTAAGGAGAAAAGAGATAGAACTGCTTGAGGAAAGAAGAGTTCACCTTTAAAGACAAGGTTGGGGAAGAAGAGAGAATGTTAGGGGAGGGGATCAAACAGGGAAAAAGCCAGTGTTAGATTTAGTTCAGCCTTTTGTTGTGGGTTAATATATATTCCCACCCTCTCAGCCGAGTGTACTGAATATGGTGGAGTTGGTTGGGTGGAGAAGAGAGGTTTGTGGTGAACATATTTTCTGTTTCCCTTTTACTTCTTAGCTTGTGAGGCGAGCCAAGGTACGCTATCTTGCAATTTAGGGACCGAGTGAGCTGAGGCTGTAGCACTGCTTGTTTCCTTTAAGGATGAGCGGCCGACACTGCCTGTATTGTTACAATGTTTTACAGGTGTATTGTTACAATATTTTACAGGTGTTTTAAAAAATGTAAGTGAATATTTAACATTTACCGTGCTTGTGAAATGCAAATGAATTTCAATTATTATTGCTGTAAAATACACGTGTGCTTTGTCAATAAACCGGTCACGGTGGCATATGTGGTGTAGTTATTGTCTCAAAGTGCATGGACAACAAGATTTATTTACATAAAACATTATACAAGGCATTCTGCTATACAATGTGCTTATTGCTTGTAAATATTTGAATTTTTAAAGTCATAATAAAGCCTGATACTGAAGTGAAAGGGCTATATATGCCTTGCTAAAAATGAAACAGCATCTCTACACTCCCTACGAGGAGGTAAGCAGTATTTAAATAAAATAATGGGATATAATTGGAATAAAAGTAGAACTTAGAATAATTGAAGAAACATATGAAAAACTAAGCTGTCATATTTTTAGGTTGTTTTTCTATCAGGGTAGCTGATAAACTTCGAAAAAGAGTAGCATACTAAATGGGGTCAAAGATAACAATATGAAACAAAAGTAAATAAAGATATAAAGTTTTTATTTTCCTTGTTCTTTTTTTTGTTTCATGTTCATGTGATTTATTCAACACTACCTCTGACTTTTATTACTGCAGTTGTTTCAAGCTTCAGACATATAAAACAAGCTTTAATCGATTGTATCTCTTACTAGAATGCTAGATACTAAATCAAGGGTTTGTCTCTGTTCCATTGATGTTCATCTATCACTCATTAATTGCTACATTACACACATAACAAAAAATGTAGTCTGTAATCTGTCAATGCAATGGCTGAATTCATGCACGTGACGAAAATGAGCTTATCAGAAACTGCTTCCTTTAGTTATAAATTGAAGATGTACATATTTCTAAAGATGCCAATGTCTCTTTTGTCACAAAATTATTCAGAGACAGAGTATGCATCCTTCCTATATTTATAGAAATGTCCTTAAAGGACAAGTGATGAGGATATCTATATTGAATAAAACAGAACCTAGATTCCTACAGGATTTATCTAAGTTAGGTAGTGATTCTAGAAATAAGGGAATATAAATTAAGTGAAATAGATAATATGGTTATTGATGTTCTACAAAATAGATCGAGTACAGCGAGACCCTACTTTTCAGAGAGGCGTGAAGGGGCAGATATGTCTATTAAGCATAAATCTGTCTGTAGAGATAGTGTTCCTTTAACCTTATATTTTACTAGTGATATTGAGGACATACATGAAGTCATAAGAGCTAATTGGCATATCTTACAGATGGATGAGCATGTTAAGAAATTGGTAAGGACAAAGCCCTGTTTTAGATATAAGAAAAAAAAAATCATTGAAACGACAGCTTTATTATGAAACTAAGTATAATAGTGGCATTTCATCAAAGAAGAATGGAACACGTCAATGCAATAGATGTAATTTTTGGAAATTTATAAACACTTCTAATACATTTATACATCCTATTATGGGAGTTTTGTTTAAGTTTAGTGTTATGGCAGATTGCTGCACTTCTGACATTGTTTATTTGGATAGCTGTAATTCCTGCATTAGTTTTTATGTGGTTAAAAACAACCGCATGTTTTTTTTAACAGATTACGGAGCATGTTTATAAAATACGCAATAGTGATGTTATTAATGCTCTTTCTAAACATGTTAATATGACTTATAGTACAAGTACTTTTAAATTCATGGTTATTGAAGCTTTTAAACGGTATATACATTTAGGCGAGTTTAGGAATTATAAGGAAAGAAGAGAATTGTATTAGATCATAAAATTACAAGCAGATAACTCACCAGGCTTAAATGATTGGGTTCCTTTGAAAACAATTTTGAAATCTAGGAATTTGATTTGCTAGGGTAGAAGTATTTTTATTGAATTGGTTGTTTTATTAAATACATGGCTGTGATTGGTTGTTTTTAGATGTCAAAAAGAAGCGAAACACAACCTTAAACCAACCAATAATGAACAATAAAGGTTGTACGGAAAGTCACCAGGATGACCACGGCAAGAAAAAACAGTTTATTCAGACCCTAGCACAGCACAGTAACACACCACAAATTAACGCTCCTCTTGATATACCTTTTCGTCAAAGATAAGACTTCATCAGATAACAAAAGTGAAATTCAGCAGGTTTAAATAATTAACACAATTTCTCACAGCCAATAAAAACACATATTAAAATTAGCAATTAAGTAATTTAACCATTAAAACACCTTACTAATATTGCACCCTAGCTACTATAAGAAAAGCATTCATAATAAATACATAATTAAATCCACTGTATAAAATATTACCTAATACACATTAATGTATGTACAAAACATACCATATTAAATAACAAATACCATTAGTTAATAATATAATTAGAAAATATATATTTAAAAAAGAACGTTTTATAAGGACATTTAATACATAACCACTAAACCCCTAAAATCTCTAGCTAGTGTCCAAATTAAATATTGCAATACATATAAAAAACATGTGTGTGATGGTATTACAATTTTGGTGCCCTAAGTTTCAACAAAGGAGCAATAGAAATGTTTTAATTTAAGCCTGGAGGTCTGGCTGCGTCAAGTGTGACCTGTCAGTATAATTCCCGGTACTCCAATCTAGTTTCCCAAGTGCCCCCCCGGCATCCATCCGCACAACTTCTAGGAAAAAAAACAAATATTTTGCCTGCCCACATATTTGGGAATGCTTATAAAGGGCATTTTTATCATTCTTTTTACTAATATCATAAACATGCTCGTAGATGCGCTTCTTTAAAGGTCTTTCCATTTTTCCCGCATAGAAAGTATTGCAAAATTCACAGACAGCAAGATAAACAATACAACTAGTATTGTAATTACTATAACATACACTAGAAAAGATTCTGTTTCTACATTTAATCTCGGTCTTATCCTTGTTGGATATGTAAGCACACTGGGAACAAGCCCCACATTTGAAGATGCCAACCCTTTTATTCTCACTAGTTCCACCTCCACTTTCAAATAATTCCTTCAGATTTTTTCCTTTTCTGAAAATGATCTTAATAGGTTTATTAGTAAAACACTTCAAGTCAGTGAGTGAAGTGAATCTGTTCCACTCCTTTTTCATCACTTCATCCACAAACTTGGAGTCTGAATTAAACTCCATTATAACTGCTCTACAAAATTCACAACTACCCTCTTTATCTACTTGAGCCACCACCATCTGTTCACCCCTACCTAACAAGGGTCTATACCGTGAAGCACGAAAATTCATACCGTATGTCACGGTGTCCCTTAACAATTCAACAGGGTACCCCCTTTCTTTAAATAAACCCTCAAGGTATTTAACCTCATGATCAAAATCTTCATCCAAATATGTTAATCTACTAGCTCTTATCAACTGGCCCTTAAAGATGTTCCTCTTTTGTGAATAAGGGTGAGCACTTTTAAAATGTAAATAAGAATTTGAAAAGGTTTCCTTTTGGAAAACCTTAGATTTTAAGCCCCCATTGGTTTTAATTATGCTGACATCCAAAAAACAGCCTTATTTTGTGTAACAGAACTAGTGAAATGTAAGAAACAAGTTGTGGTTTCCAAGTAGTTCAAAAAATCTTGAAGCATATTTTCTGAATTTTTCCAAAAGATAACTATGTCATCAAGGAACCTTTTATAATATGCCCAACATTCAGAGAATCTGGAGTTAAATATAAAATTATTTTCCCACCATGCAAGTATAATAATAGCATAAGTGGGGGCACAGTTAGCCCCCATAGCAACACATTTCACTTGGTGGAAGTATTCCCCTCCAAAGTAAATAAAATTATTCTTTAAAACAAGCTCCATAAGATCCTGGTCACTAGTTATATTGCCCTTATCCACCAGGGCTAGTTCCAACCAATCTAATCCTGTATCCTGTGGGATAACAGTAAATAAATCCTTAATATCAACAGTTACAAAGTTAATTCTTTCAAAGGGCTGACTCACATCAATCCCTTGAAGAAAATCCCATGAATCTTTTAGTATCGCTGACTCAATACTCCAAATTTTTTTAAGTCTTGTGTCCAACAATTTGGCTAAGGGGGCTGTTACTGATCCTTCAGAAGAAACAATAGGTTAAAGAGGGGGATCCATCTGGTCCTTGTGAACTTTGGGGATTTCAAAAATAGTCAGTATTCTCAGTTGAGCCACATGTAAATACCTAAAAATTTCAACATCTATCAACCCCTCCAAAAGTAAATCATTAAGGGCAAGTTTATCTCATTCCTAGAAACCCTAACATAGGTAGTAGAATCCTCCAAAACTTCCATCATTTTTCCTTCGTAAAATACATGGTCCATCAGGACAGAACCTCCCCCTTTATCAGGCTTCATAACCCAAAAATTCTTGTCATGCTGAAGTTCAAAACCCTTCTCTCATTCTCATTTAAATTACTAATAAATTTAGTGGAGTTCTGGATAGCTTGTCGAATCTCATTTTCAACTGCCATCTCAATTTTTTTAATTTGGGGATGCAATGGGGGATTATACTCACTTTTACATTTTTGTCCCCCTGTTCTCTGTATCTTGCCTTTCCCTTGAAACACCCATTTGAAATTCAACAGCCTAGTAAACATTTTAAGATCCAAAATCACTTTGAAAAGATTACATTTATGTTGGAGTATAAACTTAAAACTCCTAAGCAATAACCTAAAATGTTCCACAGTCAGTTCAACTACACTATAATTAAATATGTTGTAATTATCATACATGAATTTGTTCTTGACTTGAACAATACCTGAAGGCGTTAATCCTACAAAGGTTGGTTCTAGAATTTCCCCCCTCCCTCGGTAACCTCCTCGTCTCCCACTTCTCTGGGGATACTGAAAGTATTGAGGGGTTTTGTTGATTCATCAATCACTCCGACCGATGAAGGGGGGGGTATTCTAAATGGTCCAACTGATTAATTTCATTACCATGCATATCACATTCAAAAAAAGGCTCCGAGTTACCCCCACTATCACCACATTCCTCATATCTGGCTGTTTTAGCTCTTTTAGGGGTGAGGTAACAGCGCTTCTCCTTATATTCTAGAATGTCCCTATTCAGTTTTTTTATTTTGCGTTTAATATTGGCTGAACACATATCATCTATTTTGTCCATCACATCAAAATATTTTCTTTTTTCCATCTCAGCTGTAAACATTAAATCACTAGTAATTGTATTATTAAGATGTTCAACTGGGTGTTGCAAATCATTCATTTTAACTTCATTCTGCTTAATGACAATCCTAACCACATCTAAACCACATTTGTTAAATACTTCTAACAATTCATTAAATAAATCAGAGCCTACATCAATATTGTTAGGGAATTTATATACTCTAAGGCCCTTAGGCACAATACCCCTTTTCAAACATTCTTTGAGGTATTCATTATCAATACACAGATCTTTAAACTGCCCCAAAACATCTGTTAGTTTATTTAAACTAGTACTGTAGCTAAAAGGTTCACACTCCACTTCTACAGCAGTGTTAATAATTTCAAAATTGATTTTAACTTTTTCATTAAGCCAATCAGCAAATAACTTTCTGGGCTTAGCTGTCTCTTTAGTAGCATTACTATTATGAGTACAGCCACCTTGGGTTGAAGAACCAGGAACAACTTCAGTTCTGCCACTGTTATTACTCGTTCTCGGCCCATTCACTCCAGTGCCACCATATAGGTTGGGAGTGGACAAATCCACATTCTGGGCTGAATCACGCCTATTCCATCCTTCGGACACCATTCCTTTGTGTAAAAAAGACCTCCAGGCTTAAATGAAAGCATGTCTATTGCTCCTTTGTTGAAGCTTAGGGCAGCAAAATTGTAATACCACCACACGTTTTTTATATGTATTGCAATATTTAATTTGGACACTAGATTTTAGGGGTTTAGTGGTTATGTATTAAATGTCCTTATAAAATATTCTTTTTTAAATATATATTTTCTAATTATATTATTAACTAATGGTATTTGTTATTTAATATGGTATGTTTTGTACATTAATGTGTATTATGTAATATTTTATACAGTAGATTTGTTAACTATGTATTTATTATGAATGATTTTCATATAGTAGCTAGGGTACAATATTAGTAAGGGGTTTTAATGGTTAAATTATTTAATTGCTAATTTTAATATGTGTTTTTATTGGCTGTGATAAATTGTGTGTCCTATGTAAACCTGCTGAATTTCACTTTTGTTATCTGATGAAGTCTTATCATTGACGAAAATGTATATCAAGTGGAGCGTTAATTTGTGGTATGTTACTGTGCTGTGCTGTGCTGGGGTCTGAATAAACTGTTTCTTCTTGTGGTGGTCGTCCTGGTGACTTTGCTTACAACCTTTATTGTTCATTATTGTTTTTAGATGTGTCACTGTTTAAATGGTTTTGTTATTGTTTTTTATATGGTGTGAAGAAGCATCTGCTATGGTGAAAAAGCACTTACCAAATTTTTTTATTAAGATCAGTTCATTTTTATTGCTGTGTTTCTGCATTTGTAGTTTCATTTTACATAAATTGAAGAGCATTCATAATTAACACACCAGACAAAAGAGCTGTGGGACAGCACAAGGAACAAATACAACCTGACAGATTCAATTCATTCTCAGTATAGAATTGCAATCAGCTAAATGTATTCTGCACTGTTGTGGGATAACAGAGTGCCATGAGACTTTTACTAATGTTCCTTAAAATACAACAAATATAGCTTCATGATAATTGTTAAAGACCCATGCAGTAGTTTTACATGGCCCAACTAATTTAATGTGTTGGGATGATTGTTATTGACTGCATGCAGCTATTATCAGTAGGTACGTAGAGCAACAACACTACACATGCCTTAGGTAGGAGGCCTGGGATTCTTCTCCAGTCAGGTACAATTACTCCACACTGACTGATGACACTCAGCCACTTGCCTATTAACTGGGCTTGTGTGTCATAATGCCCTGAATGTATGATAGTAGCTGATCCACCATCTAATGCATGCCCTACTAGACAACATGGGCAGCTGCTGATTTATTTAGTGTCTAGTATTTTTATAAGAATAAAGGGATTTTTTCACATTCCCAGAAATGGTCATATCCATACACCAATGGTAGGGCTTCAAAGGAGTGCTTTAATGAAAGGAAAGCTATGTTATGTGCAATACAATGTAATGTTTCACATATTACTACAGATAAGCTGAGCAGCATAGAATTTCTAAAATCACTAATAGTGAACTAGCCATGCTAGCAGGGTCAGAGGAAAAAGTTGGAAAGGCTATACATCCTCCTCTGTATTAAAAGCTCAACTGAATCTGAGTATTGCAATGTGCTAAGGCAATAGCCGCTGCGGCTGATGTTTTCTCTTTTTCCTTTGCAAGTTAAAATGGCACAAATGCATAACTTTAGACAGACTGGCTGCAATATCCCATGGTATATCTAGAAAGTGTGCTCACGTTACACTTTGTTGAACACTGACATATTTGACTTTAAGTAACAAGCTACTGCTTGTCCACAGTTGCTATATAGTATGTCTCAGGCTATCACAACTACATAGATTGACTTTAAATATTTGTTTCTGCATGATGTCTGTGCCCACTGCACAACACCAAGGGGAGAGGCTTCCCCCCACATGTCTTCGATATCTAAATAAGCAAAATCTGGGCTGCATCACTTCAAAGTAAAATTACGATTAGAATGATTAGAATGAAAAACAGTGTTTCCTTTTCATCTGAGCCTGATTGACATCAGATTTTATATTTTTAGAGAGTGCAGAGATATTCAGATGAGGATCTTGCATCAGAGCCTGCAGTACAGTATAGCCTCCTTGCAGGAGATTTAATTAGTGGCATTACTTTACTAAGTTTTAACCCAATGTTGCTACAATATCAAGTATCTGAAGGAGCAGAACTCAATAGTTTTTGAAAGGGTCTTATAGCAGCTGGACATTCAGCTGCTGACTAATGCAATTTCTTGATCATCCTGCCTAGCCTAACCTCCAGTGCTAACCAGCCCTCAGTCTAATGGAATAGATTAATTTTTGTCATGAATCTGAAGGAGATCCGAGTATCCTGGCCATAGCATCATTCATGCTGCCATGGGGTTTTTTGCTTAGGCCCTACGTATTCTATAATGTGGTGGCCTTATGTCATATGATTGTTCACTGCAAGCTGTCCTATTTGTGTAAAAGGACAATGCCCAAAGTATAGTCTAGTCGATACAGATTCAGGTGACTGATGGAGTGGCAGGGAGGAATGGGTGTGTCCCTCTCAGGTGGTAGAACATTGATCAATGACACTTCCTTAGGGGAAAAATGGTATAAAGAAATGCCCTCAAATGGAGATTGACAAGCATGGGATGTGGGGCAAGAAATGAGTAGGATGTATAACAGCACCCAATGAAAGCAGAGATGGCCAAGCCCTCCAGGATGCCCTTAGGATCCATGACCATCCCTAGCAAGGTTGCAGTAAGTCCAGGGGGATCAGTATCAAGCTGGTAAACCAGGTGTGGATGTGAGGCAACAGGGGCTGGGACAGTGTAATTATGTCCCAAGGAGGACCAAAGAAAATAAGTTGTTCATAAGAGAGCTTTTCATTTCTCTCTTGCTGTCTGAATCTCCCTCAGCACTCCTTCCAGTTCCCAGTCTCACTTCATTTTTATAATCTCTCCATATTCTTTAGTTAGTACATTATATTTCCATTTTTTTCTGCTGGCTCCTTCCTTTCTTCAAAGTAAATCCGTCAGTTCCAAGTCTTTTTATCCTGCTCCCTCTTCGTCACTGACATTATATGTTGAAGTACTATATGCTGGAACTACCGTCCATCTGTTTGATGAGCCTGATCTGCAAGGGCATGGAATGCATTATCATGGAACTTATAAACAAAGACATTGGCAACCTTCAAACATTGTACTCCACCCAGTTTGGGTTTGTGAAGGGCCAATCTTGTCTCCTGAACCTGATTGACTTCTTTGAATCAGTCTCCAGAGCTGTGGATGAGGATAATAGGTCCACACAGCCTATCTGGACCCCACCAAGGACTTTGACACCATCCCTCACTCTGGAATCATAGATAAACTTACTAAGCTGGGCATAAATCCCTGTGTCACTCGATGGGTTGCCAACTGGCTTACTGACGGAACCCAAACTGTAAAAGTAGCCCACTCCAAATCCAGCTCCAGACAGGTGACAAGTGGAGGACCTCAGGTCCTGGGACCTGTCTTGTTAAGCATCTACTTCTCTGAAGTACAGGCCAACACTATGGGACTCTGGCTAACACAGTTTGCAGATGACTGCAAACTGGGAGCCATTATCGAATCTCCAAATTATGTGGATATTCTATAAAAGGGCCTTACAGAAACAGATGCTTGGTGCCAGAGCCATGGGCTCAAGCTTAATGCCAAGAAATGTATAGTTATCCCCTTTGAGAAAAACCATGTACCCATGAATTACCACATAGGTGGCAGTACACTAATCACCGAAAGTGTGATGAGAGACTTAGGGACACAGGTGGACAGTGGTCTCACCTTCGATAACCACATCGCCACAACAGTCAGGAAATCCTTATGTGACACACCTCATCACCAAGGGCTTTTCATCCAGAAAAAAGGAGGTAATTGTCCCACTGTACTCATCCCACATTAGACCCATTATAGAGTACAACGTCCCATTTGGTATGTACCTCACAAGATATCTGCAACAGCTGGAAAGGCCACAAAAATACCTCACTAAAAGAATCACAGGCCTAAAGCAGATGCCCTATGCTGCTCATCTAAAAAAACTCCAGCTATACTGTGTGGCATATCGTCTCCTCAGAGGTGATCTCTGCTTAACATACAAGGCCATGTCAAACCCTCAGCTGTTGGACATGCTCCACTTAAAGAAATCCCAATCCCTCAGAGCCACACTCTCCAGGGAACTAAACCTTGTCATCACAATGAACAAAACATGCTGGAGGGATAGGTTCCTGACCCACAGACTCCCCATACTGTGTAATAGACTGCCCATACATGTCAAGCAGAGCGACTCCTTGGCCCTGTTCAAAAGGAACCTTGACAACTGGTTGGGAGATAAGAAATTCACCTCACGGATCATGTCAGTCACCCTGCTAGACAGGGGTCCAGGGAAGTAAATATTGTGGGAAGAAATAGCCAGGGAATTGTTATGGCTAGGCTAGTATAGGCCCTAGGGCCGATAGCCTAGTACCAACATATGAACCTATGAACCTATAGGGCCTTCTTATACCACCACTTCACTTCATCTCAGTCCTACTCTCTCTCCCATTGCTTCTTTCACAATACATATGTATTCAGTGTAACATTTGTATGACAACTTCTCTTTGTCCTGCATTGGCAAATATTTAGCAGTTATACAACTTAAGCGATAATCATTATTTTAATACATTTATTGTTACCAGTAGTGGTTTGGTCTGGGTGGTTGATATTTTTTTAGTTATTTATTTTTATTAGCATTTGTTTATATGGAAAGTTCCACTAGGCACAAAGCCTGTTTTCATTGGAGGGCCAGGGGGAAAAAACTTCACACAAGATATATACATTACGCTTACAAAAGTTAAAGTAAGGTAGGAATACAATTGTAATGAAAACATTACTAACAATCATCAGTTAATGGTTGAAAGACAAAAAGTGCATGTTAAAGAAATAAGTAGACGGCCTTAACTACTAAACTAAAACAGAAAAGAAGGAATACGTGTTAAACATTTTCCACAAGTAGGTACAGCTATTACAAAGCATAAATACCTTATTTGCACTCAACGTGTAACAGGCATTAAATATTCAATAAGAGAAATTACAGTAAGATGCATATGAGCAATCAAGTGCGAACAAGTAAAGCTACAACAGTACATGGTACAGTATTAACACTGGCTTCAAAGTTTAGGCTTATAGACAGAATTCATAGATGAGAGCCCAGTGGTGGTATTTCAGCTAATAGGGGAAATTTAGCCAGGGCATTTGTGAACTTCTCTTATTTTTTTCGATAGGCTGCAGGAGTGCAGAACCCTCCTAATACTGTGTCAATGATTAAAGCACCTGCAGTGGGAATAGAAAACACAGTCTAGTTTTTAGCACCAAAGGTGAGTCAGCTGCCTGTTACACCACTGAGATGGACTAGTGCTTATACATCACTAAAGCTTGCTATTATACTGTTTCATAAAATCAGGAAAAAAAAAAGTGTATGGTAGTCTAAGAGACAAAAGTATAAAATTGAACTAAATGGAGGAGTGGGTTTGGCAAAATGGTTAAGTCTTCACCTCATACCTATACATATTGTACAAGGTGTGATTCTGACCTCAAGTTATTGGGCTAGGCTTGTAATAGTCTTCAGAACGATTGCCTAGTATTAAAGGGGTTAGTTGTTGATATAATTTGGTATAATGGTTCAGGTGTTTACTTCACAGCTGCAAGGTACAGAGTCTGATTCTCACCTTTGAAAAGGAAACTGGCTAGGCAACAAATGACTCACAAGAGCAGATATCCTTATTTATCTATCATCTTATGAAAGAATAATTAGATAAGACAAAGCTGAGTAAGGACAATGAAACAGATGTTAGCATGGTAAACAACTAATGACTGCAAACTGTGCATGATTCTGTATAATTAATGCAGCACATATGCATTTATTTAAGAAGATACGCATTGCATATGCCACTTCTCTGACTGACAGTAAGCCATGCATTAGCTAATATCTTTAATTTTCCTCCTGTGTATACACATTTAGTCTGGAAAAATAACACTAAGGTAAGGATTTTTAATAGAATCAAAACATATTTATTTGACATTTGTTAACCGTGTTAATCTGACTGGGCAGCAGAGATGTTTTACAGTGGAGACCTGATGAGAAAAGCTACAAAGATAAACAAATACAAAAACAAAACATCATACAATATTTACATGCAAGTGTATATACACAGGAAAAACAGAATACAACTTATAAATGAACATGTTAGATTACAAGAGTAATAGTGTGAGTTCAAACAGCCATAGTACATATTAAGTATATAAAATGTAATATAAAAAGTTAAATTCTGTCTAACAATTACCATCAGAGAGAAATTCAAGATTGGTAGAATATCATAAAGTCCTTAAATGAGTAGTTGTGGTAAAGTGTGCGAGCTTGCGGGGGGGGGGGGGGGGCAGTTTAGGTGGGAGTGGGAAAAGGACAGGTCCAGGAAATAGTAAATAAGTCCTCCAGAAGTTTTTAAACTTAAGGAAGTTGCTGTTTGTTCTTAGAGAAAGGGGATGTCTGTTCCAGGCATTGGAGGTAGAGTGGCTGTATAAAGGTTTGCCAATACTTTTACTGGGTTTGTTGATGCCTAAGAGGTATAGGTCTGTGCTGCATAGTTTACAGTAGGAAGTGATGACCAAAACAGTGAAAGGATTTTCCTAAACGCATGAATAACATCCACACTCAGCAGACATTCCATTTGTTTCAGTATTATTTAGTTGAATGTAGCTTGCTAGATAAGATCTTTAAATTTAAGCTCTGTTTTGTCAACCAAATTTAGCTGGCATATAGAGTACATAACTAAATAAGTGACAGTCCCTTAGGTCCTGGCGTACTGAATAAATTATTTGCATCTTGATTGATCTTCTTTTGTGATCTTTTTGCTGCTATAATGCAAATTGTCATAGGACTATGAAAGTGTCTGAAACAAAGGAGTATTTTCAGCTCATTTAAACATTCTCTGAAAGTGCATTCACAAAAAGTAATGAGTGAAGTTTATTAACCCTCCCAATATACAGTAACCATTGCCATTATCTGTCCTGCATGTCATATTGATCTTTGTAAAAAAAAAAAAAAACTTACAGTAAGATGCAAAACATAAAGTCACCTAAATAAAGACTAAGGCTAGAACTGGTTCCAAGGACATGTTTTTGTACCATGAATTAGGAATCTAATTAAGATGAAGGCTCTCTGTATTTTTTGTATCAACAGACACTGTGTTAATGAAATTGCTTAGAACTTTCAGACCTACCAGTCAAGCAAAAGCACATAGGGCACATCTCAAAATTTAGTGATGTGAAATGGCAAATAAACACAATAACTTTTTCAATTTATTTGTAAATCATTGCACGAGTCTGCTTCTACACAGGGCTGACAGCAAACTGCTATGCTGCAGAATGTAAACTATGCCAAATTTATATCTGCCAAAGGTCTGACTGCATAGTTTGCTAGAAACAACATTACAGCCAGTAGGTGATTCAGAAGTGATTACTTTATTTCATTCTTATATGAAAGCTGAGATGGTGATTACTCTATATGAAAAAGTACTTTTCTGTGTAGCTCACTGACTCAGGAAAATATAGCCTTCTAACAGAATCCCATCAAAGTTTCAGAAGTGGTTAAGGAAATTATACTATAGTCGGTAAAATGTTAAACTATGCACTTATATAAGTATACAGTGTCAGTCACAGGGGGCATATTCAGCTGACACGTCTAACACCTTCAGTGTAGCTTACATACTGTTTTGACAAGTTAAGACTCTCTTGAATAATTCAGCTTCTGCTTAAAGAGATGCATTCAATGTGAAAAATTATGTCCTGTCCTGATTCAAGTGGAGAATGTCAGCCAGTACAGCAGAGTTTTACATTTGCTGTTGTCCTTGTTTTTCATGAGATTGCAGAATAAAACTGCCCACTGAATGTCGGAATACAGTAACTACTAAAAACAGTGCAAATTAAAGTGACATTACAGGTAATCCCTTTGGAACACAGATAATTTACTGTTAGTTAAAGAGTTAAAATGGCAGATACAATTGTGAGCAGACACACCCTGAGGACTAAATGAAAACCTGAGCATTACCAGGGTCTTTAAACTGATTTGGTAACTCCATAACCCATCCCCCACTTGCCACACCAGTTAAACAATAAGCCTAGGTTCATGCATTAGGGAACTCCTTAACCCACCCCCCACTCACCACTCCAGTTAAACTATAAACCTAGGTTCATGGATTAGGGAACAACGTAACCCATCTCCCACCCGCCACACCAGTTAAATAATAAGCCTAGGTTCATGCATTAGGGAACTCCTTAACCCACCCCCCACTCACCACTCCAGTTAAACTATAAACCTAGGTTCATGGATTAGGGAACAACATAACCCATCTCCCACCCGCCACACCAGTTAAATAATAAGCCTAGGTTCATTTTATGTTATTTACTGATGAAGTTTGACTGAAGGTTACAATGAACAAAAGTGCTCAAAATGTGATTTAAATGATTAAAAGACTGAGCAAAACACTGAGAATAGCCTTGTGTCTATATTCCTTCCAAAATAGCAAAAGTTTCTTAATTTTTTTTTAAATAGTTGTTTATACATTTGTGCTAGTGGTGTTATGAAAATTAGAAAATTACAGGTAATGTACATTTACTTGGACAGTGCTGCAGAGATCTTAAAACAAATAAATGAATATATGAAGGATTTAAATATTATTTAAATCTATATCTATCTTTGAAAAAATGTTATGTGAGTGCTTCTATTTTGTATCTTTGACCTGTTATATTTCACATTTCTATAATTCTTTGACTGTGAAATTTTATATCCTATGAATTGTTCGTAACTGGAACTTTTCTCTTCGGGTCTCCACTGAAAGGTTGGACCCAGTTAAACCAACTCAGTTAACAAATGTCAATAAAATAAGTAAATAAATATATATACACACATATATATCTATATAGACAACAAGGGCAGAGGACAAAATTAGCAGGCTTGTTCCCACCAAGAATGCTTTAAAAGTGTAAAAATAATTTTCCCAGTTTATTATTTTCTGAAACTTGTGCTTAATTTTCAAAGTGTCAAGACTTGCAGTACTAGGTGCTACCTGTCCAGTAAGGAAACATATAAAGAGTAGACAAATTTAGCAATCCAGCAACTATACTCTCTATTTACTGATTCAGCAATGAAAAACTAACTGAAGAAGGGCTTTCTGCTGTCCAGAGGAATGAATATAAGTAATGTATCTTCAACCAGAAGTAAGCTAAAACTATTTAACAAAGTATCAGTGAAGACAGGTTAGATACATTTCATCTTCTGCCATCATTAATACAGTTAATTATATTTGAAGTTTCAGGAACTGATGCTCGGACAAGACTGCACAAGTCAAAATAAGTGCAATGATTTGTTGTACGTGACAAAACTGACTCTTTTTGATTCACATACTTTGGAAGATTACAATGAAAAGTAGCAATAGAGGGGATAAACCTCTTTAGTTGCCTTTAAGAATATTGTTCCTGGCAAATCACAAATATTGTTGTATGGGAAAGAAACTAAAACTTTGGTCACTGCAGACTGTTACTGTGGCAGAATCGGCTCTTTGTGTTTTCTCTGTTTATGAGTATTTTCTCCATGTAATAATTTTCAGTCATCTGTCTTTTTAGAAAATGTTTACACTGAATTGCATTTCAGTAAGTAGTCCTTCAGAAAGTTGAAATAAATGCATTAGTAAATCTGGTACCAAAGCTCATCAATCTTTTATATAACAAATATTCTGAGAAGGTTACTATTTTTGGAGACAGACACATTTACTCATATTCAAAATAAGACTAGTTTTATGTGTATACTTTTCCATATAAATACTTTCTAAAGTTTTATAATATCTCAAAAAAGTTTGTATTCATGTATTCAACAATTCTGTAGCAATCATGTTAAGTTATCAAAACAGCCTGAGTTCAACCTTTTGTCTTCCTAAAGCCCTACAGCAAACTTCTGGGATAATAATGTTTATTTAATTCCAAAAGCAGACTTTAACCCAAAACAAAAGAATGAAATTAACTGGCATTGGCATTAAAACACATTTGATTGATTTCTAAATCTTAAACCACACAAAATTCTTTGTGAACTGATTTAATTTTTGAATACTACAATGCACTTCAGATCTTTAGATCTGTTTCCCTTCAACTAAGTCAAGTTAAAGGATCGTGTCCAAAACATGAATAGCTCCTGTTTCTATGGAGAAGCTACTGCTTAACATAAAAAAGTAAGATATTTTTAAAAAGATATCAAAATACTTTACGTTAAAAAAAAAAACAAACAAAAGCAAAAATTGTCACAGCTTTTTGGCTCTTGATATGAGCTTTTATTTTCTTATACTACTGCAGTTTGGTACTACAAAGGAGAATCACTTCTGTCATGCAGTGCTACTAAATGGAATAACTACTGCCATTCAGTACTACAAAGTGGAATAACTACTGCCATTCAGCAGTACTAAATGGAATCACCACCGCCATGCAGTACTACTGAGTAGAATCACTATCGCCATGCAGTACTACTGAGTAGAATCACTATCGCCATGCAGTATTACTAAGTGGAATCAGTACAGTTATGCAGCACTACTAGGCAGAATCACTACTGTCATGCAGTATTACTAAGTAGAATCAGTACTGTCATGTATTAATACTAAATGGAGTAATTACTGTCAATCAGTTCTCACAGAGTAATGCACACACTTGCAGTGCAAAATCAGTATTTGTCTATTGGAAATACAGAGCCACCAAAATAAACCAGACTGCAATTTGTTTCAATAAGAGCACAAAATAATTAGTACTGTTCTATGTATATATTAAACTAAATCATTTTTCTGATAGATAATATTTCAGGAAATAAGCTGTTCTTAATGAAACAGTACCTTTTGTAATAAATCCAGTGGATGTCTATCATGAGTTACAATGACTGACTAGCAAAACAGCAAGCAAAGTGATAGATGGATAGATAGATACCTAGCAATCTAGTTGAGGAACCACATTGTCGAACTCAAGTGTCAAAAATACCAGCTCAATGGTCACAAAGACAAAAAGAAGGCAGACATTTCCCAAAACAAAGGAAACACTACTGAAACACAAATTTAGATACCACACCAGCAGTGATATCCTATGAAAAACAGTATTATGTTCCTTGGCATCTTGTGATTTGGACATTTGACACACACCTCATCCACTTCCGTATATGCCATATACCACTACCACTCTACCTATCTCTCTATCTATATATATAAATGCACACAGAGATTGACAGAAATGAAACAAGACACACACACACACACACACACACACACACACACACACACACACACACACACACACACACACACACACACACACACACACACACACACACACACACACACACACACACTCTTGTAATATAAACACCAGAGATGTACCTCCATGGACTACAAGAAAAGAGACATGGAGGAGCTCTCTGACCATGTGGCCCAGGCAGGTATGACACTAGACCTGAGTAGCATCCTGCCATCACCCAGAATGATGCCACAGTATAAGGAAAAAAAATGATTGACTTCAACAATAGGCTAAGCTTTTGGTGTCATTCTAAGGGGATCCAGTATCTGTCTGCCTAGGACGACATGATCGAGAGGCCATGATGCTTTGCCAGACATGGCCTGCACCTGTCTCCTCTGGGATTCCAAATACTGGCTAAGGCTCTTGCTGCCCCTATAGTGCCTTTTTTAGGCAAGGCTCAAATGTCAAATGTAACACCATAGTAGATACAAACAAGCAGAATCTAAGGATAATGTTACTCAATGCTAAAAGTCTAAACCTCAAAATGCACTCACTCGAGGCACTCCTTAAGATGGAGAACATCGACATCTGTGCAGTGACAGAGACCTGATTTAAGGCTCCAAAGAGCACCCCTGCATTACCATGTGACAATTCTTACCACACCTTTCGGCCACCTAACCTGGACCGAAACACTAAAGGAAGAGGCATGTCCATATTCATAAAGGATATCCACACCTCCAGGCTAGCTGCTCACCATAATGCATCTGAAATTATCAAGGCACAGTTAACACTGGGCAAGACTGCAATTCAGGCTGTAGCTTGTTACAGATCCTCTGCCATGCCCCAGGATGCCCACTCCATGTTTCTCAATATACTGGACAATATTAAGGTACAGTCCAATACCCTAATATTGGGAGATTTCAACTACCCCACCATCAACTGGGAATACTACCTCGTTTGCTCAACATTTTCTGGAATTCATCAATTCCAATGCCCTGGATCAGCCTGTCCCTACCCCCACCAGGGGCAGCAACATCCTGGACCTGCTCATTACCAATATGGGTAACAGATGCTCCATGCCAGAAGTCAACTCCTCGCTGGTCAGATCCGACCACAAGCTAATCACCCTAGACATACATATCCAAACCCGCCCACCCATTAAGGAAACCACTGTGAAAAACTTCTCCAAAACCAACTTCATGTTTCTTAAGTCACAGGTGGCTAACTTCACAACGCCCATACAGACAGGAAATAGAGACATGACTGCTGAATCATATACAAATGCATTGTATATGCACATACACGAGTGCATGGACCGTGCCATCCCCAAAAGAACCAAGATGCTATCCGCCAAAAAAAGGAAGCCGATTAGGTGGTTCCCCGCCATAAACAAACTCTACAACAGAAGGAAGAAACTGTTGAAAAATGAGTAAAATCCCATGATTGCAGGAACTCCATGGTCAGCCTCAGTAAGACGCTGAGATCCCTCATAAAATCCTTCAAAGCTAGTTACAAAAATGAAATTGCCATGGACTCTAAAGACAACCACAAAGCATTCTACAGCTATGTCAAGAATCTCAATGGCAACACTCAGATCTGCTCTGAGCTACAGCACACCGGCACTAGATTTACTGAACCAACTGATATTGCCAACATCCTGGCAGACAGGTTCAGTGCAAACTTTACCCCCCTCACACCTCAAAGGGCCGATCTCCATACCAGAAGAGTGCAAAGCCCCTGGAATCATGGCCGCACAAGTAAAGACCGCACTCTCCAAAGCCAAGAACACAGCATCCATGGGTCCAGACAACATCCCAGGCTGCGTTCTGCATGAACTACAGAACCAACTGGCACCCCCCCCTAAGTAACATGTTCAACCATAGCCTCACTTTAGGCTTTGTGCCTAAGGAATGGCACACAGCAACTGTTACCCACTTCACAAAGGGGGTGCCATCACTGACCCTGGGAACTACCACCCCTTTTAGCCTGATGAGCCTGGTCTGCA
Source organism: Protopterus annectens (assembly GCF_019279795.1). NCBI lineage: Eukaryota > Metazoa > Chordata > Ceratodontiformes > Protopteridae > Protopterus > Protopterus annectens. The sequence goes on from NC_056735.1 coordinate 462,611,893, forward strand.
AGGCCATGGAACCCATCATCCTAGAGCTTATAAACAAAGACAAATGTAATGTCCATACTCTGGACCCATTCAGTTTTGTTTGCAAAAGGTAGATCATGCCTCCTAAACCTGTCTGAATTCTTTGAAGCAGTCACCAGAGCCGTAGACAAGGGTAATGTGGCACACAGCATATTCTGACCTCGCCAAGGCTTTTAACAGCATCCCCACTCTGGTATTATAGATAAACTCACTGGACTGAACATAAATCCCTATGTCACAAGATGGGTGGCCAACTGGCTCACTTGACAGAACCCACACAGTGAAAGTAGCTGATTCCAAATCCAACTTCAGAACAGTGACAAGAGGAGTACCACAGGGTTTGGTCCTGGGTCCTCTCCTGTTCAGTATCTACTTCTCAGAAGTCCAGGCTAATATAGCTGATCTCTGGCTAATGAAGTTTGCAGATGACTGCAAACTAGGAGCCATAATAGATTCGCCTAAGGATGTGGACATTCTGCAAAGAGGCCTCACTGAGACTAATGCTTAGTGTCAAAGTCATGGCCTAAAGCTCAGTGCCAAGAAATGCACTGTCATCCCCTTTGGGAAAAACACCGTACCCATGAACTACCATGTAGGCGGTAGCCTGCTAAACACCGAAAGTGTGATGAGACCTTGGGACACAGGTGGATAGTAGTCTTTCCTTTGATAATCACATTGCCACAGTAGTCAGGAAATCCTTCTATGTGGCACACCTTATCACAAAGGGGATCTCCTCCAGAAAAAGAGAGGTCATGGTTCCTCTCTACTCATCCCTCATCAGACCCATTATAGAGTACAATGCCCCATTTGGCATGTATCTTGAAAGACATCTACAACAACTAGAAAGGCCAAAGAAATACCTCACTAAGAGGATTACCAGCTTCAAACAGATGCCATGTGCAGACCGCCTCAAAAAACTCCAGCTCTACTCCGTCGCATATCGCCTACTCAGAGGTGACCTCTGTCTAACATACAAAGCCACGTCTAACCCAGATCTGATGGACATGCTACACTTAAAGAAATCCCAATCTCTCCAGGCCACACGCTCCAGGGACCTAAATCTTGTCACCACAATAAACAGAACATGCTGGAGGGACAGATTCCTGTCCCAGATACTTCCCATGCTCTGGAAAAGACTACCCATTCATGTCAAGCAGAGCTCCTCATTAGCCCTCTTTAAAAGAAATCTTGACAATTGGATGGGAAACAGGAAATTCACAGCAGGGACCACTTTTGTGGCTCTGCTAGACAGGGGCACAGGGATATAATTTTGTTGTGTGGGTCTACCTGAAAATACCGAAAGTCCACAATGCCGACAACGAAAACACCGACACCGGAAGATCGACAATGATGAGGACACCAACATGTTAAGGTAAGTGTGCAATAGGGGTGGACGTTAGGGTAGGGTGCGGGTCAGGTAAGTGTGTGATAGTGACGGACTTTAGGTTTAGGGGTGGGGTAAGTGAGTTTGGGTGCGGGTAAGGTAAGTGTGCGATAGTGACGGACTTGAGGGTTAGGGGCGGATTAAGAGAGTAAGGGTTAGGGTGTGGGTAAGGTAAGTGTGCAATAGTGACAGACTTAAGGGTTAGGGGCGGATTAAGTGAGTTAGGGTTAGGGTGCGGGTAAGATAAGTGTGCGATAGTGACGGACCTTAGGGTTAGGGTTTGGGTTAAGGTTAGTGCATAGATAGTTGTGTATGTAAGGTTTAGTGTAGGTTTGTAAGGTTTTTGGTGTGCTTGTGTTGTGTGTGTGTTTTTTGGGAAAGGTATTTGTTTTGTTGATTGTCAGGATTGTGGTTTGTCGGGCATATGAAGTTTCGTGTTTTTGGACTTTCAGTTTCTTTCGGTTTTGTCGTGTCGGTTATTTCGTTGTCAGTGTTTTGGCATGTTGGTGTTATCAGGTACACCCATATATATATATATATATATATATATATATATATATATATATATATATATATATATATATATATATATATATATATATATATGTGTGTGTGTATGTCTACTTCTCTTGTTCAAAAACATATTTCTTTGAACAAGAGAAACCAGAGACCCACTTTACCAAAAGTACACTTAACAGAAACTGCACTTTCGCAAAAATCAGTTTACTGAAGCACTGTACAGTGGGGATAAGAAAATACACCTTTTCCCCACTGCAGTGCGATCTCAGAGTTAGTATATATAAGTAGTGGAGGTCCAGTATGGCAAAGTGAAATACATTTTTGCAGGAAGCCCACTCCCCTGCTACTTATATATACTAACTCTGAGATCTCACTACAATGGGGAAAAAGTACATTTCCTTAACCCCACTTTTCCGTGCTTCGGTAAACTGATTTTCGCGAAAGTGCACTTTTCGTTAAGTTTACTTTCACTAAAGTGGGTCTTGAGTTCCTCTTGTTCAAAGAAGTCTGTTTTCAAACAAGAGAAGTAGACCCAAATATATATATGCATACAAATACTGTATGAATGTATGTATACTGATATTGGCATGATTCATTCCATAACAAAAATAAATAAATAAAAAAACAAGTTCATAGTTACTGTTCTGTTAAATAATATCTCCACTTTTCCAACAATTCTAACTCACACAAATCTCATCTCTAGAATTACTGTTACAGCTTTTCATTGTATGTTGTATGTTTCAGTTTGCTGGATTTGATAGACTAGTCTTTTTAGACGCTTACAATGATGATTCTAACCATATTCATGCTTAGTCACATTTATGCTTTTAAAATGCTATTTATTTTTTATTTTTATTTTATGTGATAACTATTGAGATCATTGGTTTATAGGTAAGTACTAGGCAGTTGGTCTGCGGACCTCTTCATGCCTATCCAAAAAAAAAAAATGTATGTAGATATATATATCTATATATATATATATATCTATATATATATATATATATATATATATATATATATATATATATAATATTGTATATGTACATATATATATATATATATATATATATATATATATATATATATATATATAATATTGTATATGTACATATATATATATATATATATGCAAAACATTGTATATATATATATATATATATATATATATATATATATATATATATATATATATATATATATATATATATATATATATATATATATATATCTATGGATCTACTTTACATTGTCGACATTTCACAAAACCGAAAACCATATGGCCGAGATCATATGATCGAGTTTTGAAATGTCGATCATGTCAAAAAAAAAGAAAAAACACAACAAACAGTAACCTAAACATTGCAGCCCACCACATCCCCCTGAAACTTAAATATACCTACTCCGAGATCGCACTACAGTGCGGAAGATGAAAATCTTTCCATTCCTCACTGTACAGAGATACCTGTTCCACATGGTCAGGATTTCAAAAGTTGATCATATGGTCTCAGCCATATGATCTTCGGCTTTCTGAAATGTCGATCATGTGAAGGGGACCATATATATATATATATATATATATATATATATATATATATATATATATATATATATATATATATATATATATATATATATATATATATATATATATATATATATATATATATATATATATATATATATATATATATATATACACACACATATATATATATATATATATATATATATATATATGGATCTACCTCAGAAGATCAACAGACCATTTGATCGAAATTCATTTGGTTGACAGCTCATTTAGTCGAAAACCAGTAATCAAGCCACATAACAGGGATTTGCCTCCCTCCCCAATGTTGTGCGACCCTGGAGTTGGTATATATAGTTAGGGGGTGTGGGGGGGGTGAAGCCCTCCACCTATTTCTGTTGAAAATGAGTAGTTTCTGTTGAATTTGTCATGTTTTAAATGAAAATAGCCCCCCACACCCCCCAATGTGGGGGGCTGTGCCCCCACACCCCCCTAACTATATATACCAACTCCAGGATCGCACAACATTGGGGAGGGGGGAAAATCCCCAGGTTTTTGCCAAGAATTCTGGTTGTTGACCAAATGAGCTGTCGACCAAATGAATGTCTATCAAATGGTCTGTCGATCTTCTGAGGTAGATCCATATATATATATATATATATATATATATATATATATATATATATATGAGGACAAGAAAATAAATATATAGAGAGAATTTGAGGATGACCATTAAATTATCTAGACATACCTAGAAGGAGGCAAGGATAACATGTAGGAGACGTTTGCTCCAGAAGTGAGGGATATATTGGGATATGACTCCATCATGCCAGTGTGTCTTATCTATCTGTCCATGTAGCTTTAGTTCTTTTAACTGAGTATTTGATGTACCATTAGTCGTCTGACTTAATAGGAGGTCAAATATGGTTTGGATCTTTCAAAGCATGAAAGGCTAGTCATAGATCAACATGGTGGAGTCTGTAAGAGACTGAACACAGACAAAAGGCTGTCAGTCTCTCCTGATAACTAAAATTTTGAGGCTACTTTTCATTTATGAATCTCCGAGGTTTGATATGTGCATTATGTTCAGTAATGGGTCTGATAGGGAAATTAAGACTTCTATGGATCAAGTGGAGATGCCTTTGGAAATCAGATGAGCCAGATAAAAGGCTTTGTGAACTACTGTGGAGATATGATTGTCAAATGATAAGGAATTATCAACAAGAGTACCCAAATCTCTTGCAAGAGTGTCTGATTGGAGGAGTCCATTGCCTACTCAGAAAATTAAGCTCCTATGTTTATCAAAATGTAGTTCACTACCTTTTTTTTTTTTTTTTTTTACATTTAATTTGAGATCATTGTCCTTGCACCAGTTATTAACATGATCTAAGCTGTGTTGGAACAATTGTGGGTCAGATGAAGATCGAATAACAACACCCAATTTACATTTTTCTGCAAATTAGTTAATCATAGGCCAGAAGTTCTGTCCTGAAGGTTGGAGAAATATATGCCAAGTAGGAGAAGGCCAAAAACTAAGTCCAACAGTGCACCAAAGATACCTGTTTTGCTTTTAGAAGTGGCACCTGCTACTCTAACCACGTGGGTTCTGTTAGACAACTAGTTAGCTATCCATCACACAATATAATGATTTATATTCAGATTTACTCTATCAATAATGAGTATATGAGCATGGGGATATGCTGCATGTATTGCATGATCCCAATTCACTGTTTTAGTTACTTTTTCAAAGAAATTAATGAGGCTAAAGAGGCAGGGCCTGCCTTTGATAAAACTTATTTATGAGAATCCGGGACTGAGAAATTTTCAATGTCCATATTTTGAAATCTGAGATAATGTGCTCCACAGCCTTATATATACAGCTAGTGAGACTAACGGGTTTGTAGTTACCAAGGTCCGTGTTTGGGCCACCCTTGAATAATGGCATTACAATAGCTGATTTTCAAACTTCAGGAATGTAACCAGTGCAGAGGCTTAGATTAAAGAGTTTAAGTAGGGGTTCAGAAGGGCCATATTTAGCACTGATAATCAGGCATGGCATGTTCTCAGGGCCCATGATTGAAGAATTCTTAGTTTTTGAAAGGGCTGAGGAATCTTGCTCCATAATAATTAAAGGGGGTGACTGGAATTGTGGAACCTGTGAAGTAGGTAGAAATATGGGTGGAATAAAATTTGCACTTAATTTTTTAGGAAATTAAATATTTTATTTGGGTCAGACAGTGTAATATTACTGCTGACTAGCTCTGAACACTGTTGGGTGTTAGTTCTTAAATTCCTGAAATAGTTAATGATTCACAGTTAATTTTGGTATTAGTCACTGCTGATAGTAACCTTAAATTTGACAAGCATATTTCTGAAGTTATCAAGAAGACCCATATTAAGCTTGGTATTCTCTACAGATCCAAACAATTCCTTACCCATCCCACCAGGCAGGCTATTGCTAGAACCCATCTTCTCTCCACCCTGTTATACTCCCTCACCAGTATTTACTAACCTGAGAAAATCTGACCTAGCTAAGCTGGAGGCATGCTACAATAAAATAGCTAAATTTTCTACAAATTCACCACACAGGTCCTATCACTGTGCAGCACTCCCCCAGCTCAGCTGGCTAGAACTACCCAAACTCCTGCATTTCCATCAAATATCCACTGCCCACAATATCATTACTAATCCAGGAAATTGTTCTGCACTTCAAAGCTTCATCCAGCCATACTCTAACCTCAGAACATTAAGATCCACAGATAAATCCCTTCTTTCAGTCTCTAAATCTTATAACAGCTTTGGAGATGCCCTTTATTCTAATTACATTTCCAAGGTCTGGAATGCCATCCCTCAAAACATCCTTAAAACTACCAACTCCACTATGTTCAAAGAATTAGTTAGGACCCACCTAACCAACGACTGGAAGTGTTCTTGCGCTGCCCCCAGCTAGAGTACACCCACATTGAACACCCAGAAACCACTCTTTCTCTCTGTATGACATTCACCTTGCAGCTGCTCTTATGTGCAGTCATATTGGCAGCAGTTTTTACCTGAATGTTAGCTGAAAATTCAGATTGTAATATAATTATATAATTTTCACCTTTACTAGATTGTAACAGTTACTACATGTAAATAATTTTGTATAATTTTAAACATTTCCTGCCTTCTCTTTATACTGTAATAGTTTTAGGTCATGTAACAAATGTGTGCTTATGTACTGTCTCTCAATGTATTTCTCATTTGTACTTTTCTGTTTGTATTTTTTGTGGAGCATTTCTCCCTGGGCCTCTGCTGAAAACCCAATCGGACTATCCCTGTAAACAAATGTAAAATAAAAATAAAAACAAATAAATTATTTCAAGTTCTTTGTTAGTTTGCTTAAGTGTGCTCTTAAGGTAGGTATAATTAGACCTTTTAAGCATTAAGCAGTTTCTTTCTCTTCTTATATAATTAATTTATATGTGTATTCTACCACAGGGGTTTGTTTTTAAACTTCTCATCAAATTTGTTGCAGATAGCAACTGCCTTATCAATTCAACTAGAGGCACGGGTAGAGCTTTAGCAACATGATCCTTCAGAGGAGGATTACAGCAGAATTTATTTAAGTCATCAAGTAAATGACCTATTTACAAGGGAAATACCCTAGTTTTAAAGTAAAAGGTCACTAAATTATGGTCTGATTTAACAATACATGATGACAAACAAGGAGTTGTGCAAGAAGTGGTCATATTTGTGAGGACATTGCAGCCCACAGTAGGATGGTTAACTATTTGTTAAAGGGAGTTAGCATTTATAATATCAAGGAAGTGCTGGGCATGCCGACCATTGGCAGTGTAGGTCAGACAGTTAACTGATGGATAGTTGAAGTCCCCCAGTAGAGAGGTCTTGGGTTTAAAGGGAATTTCAGCTAATGTGTCAAGATGAAAACCCCACAGAAGCTGTACTGGCCCAGACACAGACAACAATGAAAAAAGGAGGATGAGCCCTCCACAGAAGAAGCAAGAACAGCACTAAGGAAGTGAAGCCAGGGAAACCAGCATGCTCAGGTGAGGTCACAGCAGATTTAATAAAGATGTTGGGTGATCTAGGGGATAAATGGCTCCTAAGTGTACACACAGCAGTATGGAAAGAAAGGTGTAGCCCGGATGACTGGATAATAAGTATACTAATGCCAGTGTTAAAGAACAAAGGTGACATTCACAACTGTGTGCAGTACAGAGGCATCAATCTCCTATCATACTGCATGAAAGTTCAGAGATGTTGATTGACAAACAAATACTCAGAGTAGTAGAAAGTAAGATTAGAGATGAGCAGTTTGGATTCAGATCAGGATACAGTACAAATGACCCGATGTTTGCTGTGAGACAAATAGATGAGAAGAAGTTAGAGATGAGGAAAGAGTCCAACTGGGCATTCCTATACTTGGAAAAAGCATATGACAATTTCCTGAGAAAGCTGATTTTGGCAGTCCTGTGGTGGTTCGAAGTCCTGAAAACATGGTAGAATTAGTGCAGGGTATGTAAAAGCAGCCAATGCCAAGTGCAAAAAGTTTTTGGTCTTACAGAGGGGTTCCCATTGGGAGTGGGGGTGCATCATCAGGCTTCAGCTCTGAGTCCACTGCTATTCATACAGGTGATGGACTACAGCGGCAAACAGATTGGAGGGGACAGATTAGTCAAGCTGTTGTATGCAGATGATGTGGCATTACAGGTAGACTCTGAGCAAGAATTTCAGCAATGGACTAAGGAATGGAATGCAAAACTGAAGGTACATGGGATGAAACTGAGTACAGATAAGACAGTTATAATGGCACAGAATTGGAGAAATCAGAAAAAGCTAAGAATTGAAATAGAAGGAAAACAGTGGAACAGGTTAACAACTTCAAGTATCTGGGAGGGCTGGTTGCAAAAAAGGGAACTCTGAATGAGGAGGCCAAGGCTAGAATCAGAGGGGCTGCAGCCAACTGGCACAGAGTGTCAGGGGTAGTGTGTGACAGAAGAATGCCAAAGAAACTGAAAAGTAAGGTGTGCAAAACAGTGGTAAAATCAGTACTGCTGTATGGTACAGAAACACTGGCAGTAAAGGCAGATCAGTTGAGAAATCTAGAGGTGACGGAGATGAACTGCCTGAGATGGGTGGTAGGATACACACTGAAGAATAGACAAAAACATGATGACATCAGAGCAGAAGCCAAAGCAGCTCCAATTGCAGAAAAGGTGCAGAAAAACAGAAGACAATCTGGTAAAGAAGATTTAGGACAGATAGGAAGAAAGCAAGAGGAAACAAGGGTAAACAGCAGAGAGGTGGATGGATTGTATGAGAGATGACCTGCAAAAGTCAGGCATGAGTGTCGAACAAGGAATACAATGGCATGATAGAGATGGCGACAGTTTGTGCGACATCCCAGCCCCATGTAGAAAATGGGAAAAAGGGGGTTTATAATAATGATGATGATAATGTGCTACGATAGCTACCGTGCTCAGAGGGAAACATAGAAGATGTTCCACAGCTGTCCATGGAATGGTAACTAGTCATTTTAAGGTGATTTGGACTTCTAGGAGTCCACATGTGATGTCCTAAAGAATGTGTTGTGAGGTGATGGTATCCTAGGCAAATACTGATACTCACCCAAAATTGCTAGTAGGTCTGAAGATGTAATATGCATTATACCCAGGAATAGAGGGAATGCTTTCATTGCTCTGAAGCCATGCTTCTGTAACTATACAAATATGAATGTGTTCAAGTTCAGGAAAGCCTCAAGTTTCAACTGTTTTTGTTAAAACACCTGACATTGAATAAATCCACATTAACATGTTCCAAATTTGAATTTACTAAGCTGAATCCCTCAGATGGCTTCTGCCTAAAGAAGTCGGGAAGTCTTGTCAGCCATCTCATCCCGAGCTGACGCATACTGGATCCGCCAAGACTGACGCCTGGTTCAAGGCTGTTGAGAGCACCCTAGCCATACTGTGTTACACCTCCTTCCACATGTTCACACCTCAAACTGAAGGCATGAAAATTAAAGGAGGCGGTGCATCAATATTCATTAAAGATAAATATACCTACAGATTGGTTAAACAGTATAAATCCTTGGAGACACTTCAGGTGCAATTAACTGTTGGTCAGACACATGTTCAAGTCATTGCCAGCTACAGGACTCCCTCATGAATCAGGACAGCCACTCTGCCTATTTGGATCTACTTGAGTCTCTGAAGGTACATCCAAACAGCATGGTTTTGGGCAACTTTACCTACCCATCCACTGACTGGGTAAATTATTTGTGCTCAGACTCACTTGCCCAAAGTTTCCTCAACTTCGTTAACTTCAATGCCCTGGACCAGCTGGTTGACACACCCACAAGGCATGGCAACATCCTGGATCTGGTGCTCACCAGTATGGGAGACCACTGTAGCACGCCCACTGTGAGGGCCTTCCTGGTGAGATCGGACCACAAATCGGTCTCATTCGAAGAAATTATCACACCTAACCCCCCACCCAGCAGCATCTAAACTAAAGTACTTCTCCAAAGCAGATTATAACCTCTTACGGGATGATATAAATAGCTTTACTGCACCTCTTCCCTCAGATGGAACTGGTAACTATGCCAAACTCTACACCAATTGTTTATAAACACACCTGTATAATTCCATTGACTCAACCGCACCTGATAGGACCAAAACATGCTTCTCAAGAAAGAGCAAACCTGCCTGGTGGACAACTGCCATTAACAAGCTATACAATAAGAGGAAGAAATTGCTGTCTAAGAGTAAGAGGGAGCAGACTTAAACTAGAAAGGGTTCCTACTACCTGAGTGATCATTTAAGTTAGCAAATACCGAAATGTCGATCTGGTAATAGCGAAAGCAAAAAAACCCACAAACAGCCAATTTATTGCAGGGAAAGAATTCTGTTGACCATTATAGGTTCATAGGTTCATAGGTTGATACTAGGCTATCTGCCCTAGGGCATTTATAAGCCTAACCAGAGTGTGTTTGGCTTTCGCCACCCTTTTAGATTAGTTGACTGTGCCTCTGTATAGTAGGTCACAGAAGGAAGCCATATTAAGGTTAGTTTACTGTACCTCTGTCAAGCAGGGACACAGAAGAGATCCCAGGGGTAAACTTATGATCTCCCATCCACTCATCAAGATTTCCCTTGAAGAGGGTAAGTGAGGGGCTCTGCCTAACATGGATTGGGATTTTGTTCCAGAGTGAGGGGAGCCTCTGGGATATGAATCTGTCCCTCCAGCATGTCCTATTTATTTCTGTGCTGAGGTTCAAGTCCCTGGAGCATGTAGCTCTAAGGGATTTGGATTTTCTGAGGTGAAGCATGTCCATTAATTCTGGGTTGGACATGGCTTTATACCTCAGACACAGATCGCCTCTGAGTAGGCGGTACGCAACTGAGTAGAGCTGGAGTTTCTTTAGCTGAGCTGCATAGGGCATCTGTTTGAGCCCCTTGATCCTCTTGGTGAGGTACTTTTGGGATCTTTCCAGTTGCTGCAGGTGTCAGGTAAGGTACATCCCAAATGGGGCATTGTATTCAATTATGAGCCTCATAAGTGATGAGTAGAGGGGCACAATGACCTCTCTTGATCTAGATGTGAATCCTTTCATGATAAGGTGGGCTATATAGAAGGTCTTTCTAACCACTTTGGCAACGTGATTGTCAAAGGAGAGATTGCTATCTATGTGGGTCCCCAAGTCCCTAATTACTTCTTCGGTACTTAATGGATTACCACCTATGTGGTAATTTGTGGGCACTTTGTTTTTCCCAAAGGGGATGACTATGCACTTTTTGGCATTTAGATTTAGGCCATGGCTCTGGCACCAGTTATCCATCTCTGTGAGACCCTGTTGGAGGATGCTTGTATCAGCTGGAGAGTCGATTATGGCACCCAGTTTGCAGTCATCTGCAAACGTGGTCAGCCATAGTCCACCCGTGTTAGCCTGTACCTCTGAGAAATATATACCGAACAAGAGAGGTCCCAGGACTGAGCCTTGTGGGATGCCACTTGTAACTGGTTTAGAGTCTGACATGGCAACTGCTATTCTGACCATGTGGGTTCTATCCCTGAGCCAGTTTGCAACCCATCTTGTGACATAGGGTTTGATATTTAAGCTGGTGAGCTTATTTATGATGCCCGAGTGGGGTATTGTGTCAAAGGCTTTTGCGAGGTCCAGGTAGGCTGTGTGGACTACCTTCCTTTCATCTATGGCTTTAGTAACTGTTTCAAAGAAGTCAACCAGGTTCAAGAGGCAAGATCTGCCCTTAACAAAGCTGAATTGGGTAGGATCCAGTGTCTGGAGGTTCCCAATGTCTTTGTTTATGATTTCCATGATGATACGCTCCATAGCTTTGCAGACCAGGCTAGTCAGGCTTATAGGACAATAGTTTCCGGGGTCTGTTGTGGCACCACTGTTGCTGTACGCGATTCCTTGGGTACATATCCTGTAGTAAGGCTGAGATTGAACAGTGACTTTATATGAGGGTTTAGTTCTTCTTGGAGCTCATGTAAGACGCAGCCCGGGACACCGTCTGGTCCAATTGATGCTGTGTTTTTTGCTTTGGAGAGGGCAGCTCTCACCTGTGCATCTGTGATCTCAGGAAGGCTACACTCTGTCGGGATAGACATTTGCTCTTTTGGGGGAGAAGGGGGGAGAAGTTTGCACTGAACCTTTCTGCCAGGATGTTGGCAATGTCTGTGGGTTCAGTGTATTTTTTGTCATTTTGCATTAACTCAGAGCATATCTGGGAGTTGCCTCCCAGGTTTCTAACATAACTATAGAAGGCCTTGTGATTATCTTTAGTGTCTTGTGCAATTTTTCTTTCGAAGTTGGCTTTAGATGATTTTATGAGGGGTCGTAGTTTCATGCTAGTACTGATCAGAGACGCCTTCCCTTTTTGGGATTTTGCTCTATCATGTAGTAGCTTTCTCCTTCTGCTGTATAGCTTATTTATGGCTGGGGTCCACCAGACAGGTCTCCTGCCTTTGGAGGAGTGAGTCTTGGTTTTATTTGGGATAGCATGCTCCATGCATTCCTGTAGGTGTCCACAGAATGCTTCTGTAAAGGATTCTGCATTTTGGGCCGTATTTTCCACTGGCCCGGGGGCTATGAAGGATTCCCCCTCGGTTTTGAGAAGTGTGAAGTTTGCTTTTGAGAAGTTCTTCACCGTGATTTCCTTGGCTAGGGGTGGGGACAGAATACGGATGTCCAGTGTGATTAGTTTATGGTCTGATCTTACCAATGAGGGGTATACCTCTGGTGTGGAACATAGAGACCCCATTTTGGTGATGACCAGATCCGATATGTTTTCCCCTCTTGTGGGAGTGGTGACCAGTTGTTCCATAGCATCTGAGTTTATAAATTCTAGGAACCATTGGGAGAAGGTGTTTGGGCTTGAGTAGTTTTCCCAATCAATGTTTGGGTAGTTGAAGTCACCCAATATAATAGAGTTTGGAGAGACCTTCATATTCTCCAGTGTTCTCAGGAAAGCCGATTGAGGTTCTTGTGTTTGGGAGGGTGGTCTGTAGCAAGTTACAAACTGAAAGGCAGATTTGCCCACTGTTAGTTGCACATGGATGGTCTCCGATGCTTCGTGCAGTGTCACTAACCTGGAAGTGTGGGTATCTTTGATAAATATGGATACTCCCCCTCCTTTTGTGGTTCGGTCCGAGTTTTGGGGCCGGAAAGCATGGTATGAAGTATAACCTGTTAGTGCTGGGGTGCTCTCGGGAGCCTTGAACCAGGTTTCTGTTACTGCACAGATATCGATATTCTCCATACTGAGGAGTGTCTCGAGTGCGTGCATCTTGAGGTTTAGACTTCTGGCGTTGAGCAGCATTACCCTTAGTTTTTTTTTTCTTTGTGTTGTCTATGGAGGTGGGTTTGTCTTTTGAGCTTTGCCTAAAAAAGGCACTATGGGGGAGGCAAGAGCCTTTGCCAGTATTCGAAAACCTAGGGGTGACAGGTGCAAGCCGTCCCTAGTGAAGCAATGTGGCTTGTCGAGCATGTCATCCCAGGCTGACAGACACTGGATCCCCTTTGAATGACACCAATACTTTAGCCAATTGTTAAAATTGATCATTTTGTCTTTATACTGTGGCATCATTCTTGGTGAGGGTAAGATGCTACTCAAGGTCAGGGTCATACCGGCCTGGGCTACATGATCAAAGAGCTCTTCTATGTCTTTTTTCATGTAGTCCAGGGAGGTACGTCTCAGGTCATTCACACCAGCATGGACAATGACGGAGTCATATTTGTACTTGCTTTGGAATGACCTGAGTGCTTGTGTTATGTGGTGGATCCTGGCACTTGACAGGCAGCTTACAGTGACCTTCTCCTTGTTCAGCCTGGTGAGTGGGACGTCAGTGTGTCTGACAATAGAGTCATCTATTACAAGTGTAGGGCCTTGGTGACTATATTGAAGAAGTCCACCCATTTCTCCACTGCAGAGCAATCTCGGAGATGGTATATTTAGTTAGGGTTGGTGTGGAGGGCAGAGCCTCCCACATCGGGGAGTGTGGAGGCAAAGACTCCCACTTCATTTTGGTTTGAATTTTTTTTTTTTGCGGCCAAGGGAATTCATTCCCTACGTTAAATCAGCCATTCACAGTTTTTTTTATTTTTCGATATTACCAGTTCGACGTTTAGGTATTCGCTAACCTAAATGTTCAATCGGGTAATATAGATGCACTAGAAACACTCCTTCCTCAGCTTAAACAAGCAAATAAGACTTCTTGTGAAGTTCTCCAAAGCATGAGTCCAAATTAGCTTCCTCACTAAAGGACAACTACAAGGCATTCTGTAGTTACATCCGTAACCTACAAGGAAAGGCCCAGATTTCTGCAGAACAGGTAGCTAATGATACCACATATACAGAGCCTGTGGACATAGCTAACCTGTTGGCCAACAGATTCTGTGAAAACTTCAGTCCCTTGTCCTCGCCATATGTACCCATGACATCCCTACTACCCATCCCCTACCTTGGACCTCTAAAGAGCAGGTCAGAAATACCCTCTTTAAGGCCAAAAATACAGCATCTATAGGGCCTGATAACATCCCAGGCTGTGTCTTACATGGGCTCCAACATGAATTAGCAACACCGTTGGGTACTCTTTTCAGTCATAGTCTAAGCACCAGCTTTGTCCCAGCTGAATGGAAAACAGCCACCATTATTCTTTTGTACAAAGGTAGTGTTTCCACTGACCCTGGGAACTATAGACCTATTAGCCTAATAAGCCTTATCTGCAAGGCCACAGAGCGAATCATCATGGTTCTTAAAAACAAAGATATAGGTAGTCTCCAAACACATGACCCTACTTTGGTTTTGTCAAGGGAGATCATGCCTGTTAAACCTGGTGAACTTCTTCAAGACAGTCACCAAAGCCCTGGATGAGGGGAAATCTGTGCTTACAGCCTACCTGGACTTAGCCAAGGCATTTGACACTATCCCGTACTCAGGCATCATTGACAAACACACCCAACTAGCCATGAACCATTATATCGTTAGATTGGTCACTAACTGGCTCACTGATCGAACTCATATAGTCAAAATCGGGGAATCCGCCTCCAACAGTAGACCAGTAATTAGTAGTGCTCCACAGGGATCAGTCCTGGGATCTCTCCTGTTTGGAATCTATTTCTCTGAAGTACAAGTAAAATCTAAAGGTCTGTGGCTGACAACATTTGCAAATGGAGTAGTCATATAATCTCCAAATGATGTCAACATCCTACAAGAGGGTCTTACAGAAACAAATGATTAGAGTCAAAGCCATGGCCTTAAGCTCAATGCAAAAAAATTAATTATCATTCCTTTCAGTAAAAGTGATGCTCCTGCTAACTACCATATTAATAGCAACACCTTAAGTACACACTCAGTGGTGAGAGACCTGGGTACACAGGTTGACAGCAACCTTACCTTTGGCCACCATGTCTCCAAAGTAGTAAGAAGGATATTCTATATTGCTCATCTCATAAGTAAGGCATTGCCCCAGAAAAAAAAAAAAGAAATTATAATCTCCCTGTACTCTTCCCTCATCAGGCCAATAATTGTGTACAACTCCCCTTTTGGTATATACCTTTCTAAGCACCTGCAGCAGTTGGAGAAACCACAAAGGTTCCTCACAAGGAAAATTCAAGGTCTTCCGCATCTGTCTTATGGGGATCACCTGAAAGTAATGTCACTTTATTCTATTTCATACGGACTACTCAGAGGTGATCTCTGCCTTACATACAAGGCAATCTCTGACCCTGCATTATTGGAAATGCTTCACATCCGTAAGTTAAATGGTACACAGGTTACTCACTCTAAAGAACTTAACCTGGTATGCGACATTAATAAAACCTGTTGGATGGACAGGTTTGTCTCCCAGAGGTTACCACACTTTTGGAACAGACTCTCACATCATGCCAAACAGAGACCTCACTGGCCCTCTTCAAATGCAATCTGGACTATTGGATGGGTTACTGTAAGTTCACCACAGGGGATCTACCTGTGTCCCTCTTGGACAGGAGCAATAGATGCTGATCATGGAAATAAGGGTAAGAACTTGGCTAGACTTGTAAAGGCCCTAGGGCCATTAGCCTAGTAAGTTCCTATGGTCCTATGATCCTACATAGTCAATTATTAAAGCCAATTATCTTGTCTTTGAATCTCAGCATCATTCTGGGTGATGGCAAAATACAACTAAAGACAGGTGTCTTTCCTGCTTTAGACATATGTATAGCAAGCTCAGTCACATCCTTCTTCATTTCCCTCTGGCTTGAGTGACTAAGGTGGGTCATCCTTCATGTGGACAACTATCAAGGTAATAATCATATATGCCAGGATGGAGTGATCCAAGAGCACTTGTTACATCCAGGATCCTGGCTAGAGAAACACTGCTGTCACCCTGTTTTTAACCAGACTGGTGAACACAGTGTCCCTATACCTCACAATAGAGTCACCTGTTAATAAAACATTACCATCATTTGATGTAATTTCAGTGGGTCATAAGGCCTTGGAGTCTGCACGCTTGAGAATCATAGGTTCATAGGTTAGGTTCATAGGTTCATACTAGGCTATCTGCCCGAGGGCATTTACAAGCCTAGCCCATCGTTTTGTGGCTTAGGCCACCCCTTTAGTATGGGGAACTATACCCATTATTTTTCTGTGCCTCTGTCGAGCAGTGACACTGAGGTAATCCCTGGGGTATATCTGCGATCTCCCATCCATTGGTCAAGATTTCTCTTGAACAAGGCCAGCGAGGTGCTCTGCCTCACATGTACCGGGATTTTGTTCCACAGCATAGGGAGTCTTTGGGTGATGAATCTATCCCTCCAGCACGTCCTATTAATAGCCGTGTCAAGGTTTAAGTCTCCGCCCTTGTGGCTCTGATGGATCTAGATTTTTGAGGTGAAGCATATTCATCAAATCTGGGTTTGACATGGCCTTGTATGTTAGGCAAAGGTCACCTCTGAGCAAGCGGTGCGACTGAATAGAGCTGGAGTTCTTTCAGTCGGGCAGCATAGGACAGATTTTGAGACCCTTTATCCTTTTGGTGAGGAACTTTTGTGGCCTCTCCAGCTGCTGCAAGTGTCGGGTCAGATACATTCGAATGGGGCATTGTACTCAATCATTGGTCTGATGAGTGATGAGTAAAGGGAGACTATGACCTCCTTGATCTAGATGAGAATCCCTTCATGATAAGGTGGGCAATGTAGAAGGTCTTCCTAACTACTTTAGCTACATGGGTATTGAATGACAGACTACTATCAACCTGGGTCCCCAGGTCCCTGATAACTTCTTCTGTGCTCAGTGGATTGCCACCTATTTGGTAGCTAGGGGTAACCTTGTTTTCCGAAGGGTATGACTATGCATTTTTTGGCATTTAACTTTAGGCCGTGGCTCTGGCACCAGTTATCCGTTTCTGTGAGACCCTTCTGAAGGATATCTGTGTCAGATGTGTTTTCTACTATGGCCCAGTTTGCAGTCATCTGCAAACTTTGTCAGCTCCATAACCCTCCTGTGTTTGCTTGTACTTGGAAAAGTAGATGCCAAACAAGAGTGGGCCCAGGACTGAGCCCTGTGGGACACCACTTGTGACAGGCTTTGAGTCTGACATGGCGCCAGCAGCTCTGACCCTGTGGGTTCTGTCACTCAGCCAGTTTGCAACCCATCTTGTGATGTATGGGTTGACATTTAAGCTGATGAGTTTTTCAATGATACCCGAATGGGGTATTGTATCGAAGGCCTTAGCCAGATCGAGGTAGGCTGTATGGACTGCCTTTCCTCATCAATGGCTTTGGTGACTGTTTCAAAAAGTCAACCAAGTTTAAAAGGCATGATCTGCCTTTGACAAAGCCAAACTGGGTTGGATCCAAAGTCTGCAAATTCCCTATGTCTTTATTTATGAGGTCCATTATGATCCTCTCCATGGCTTTGCAGATAAGGCTTGTCAAGCTAATGGGCGGTAATTTCCAGGGTCGGTGGAGGCACCGCCTTTGTGAAGTGGTACCACAGTTGCAGTGCGCCACTCCTGGGTGCGTATCCAGAGGTAAGACTTTGATTAAACAGCTGTCCTAGCTGTGGGTTTAATTCCTCATTGAGTTCATGGAGCACACAGCCGGGGACACCATCAGGTCCCATGGATGCTGTGTTTTTGCTTTGGAGAGAGCAGTTCTCACTTGGGCTGGAGATGTTTGGGGGCTGCAATCGTTTGGTATAGATATCTCTCCTTTTGGGGAGGGGAGAAGTTTGCACTGAACCTGTCAGCCAGTATGTTGGCAATGTCTGTAGGATCAGTAATCTTCACATCATTTTGAACTAGCTCTGAGCATATCTGGGAGTTTCCTCCCAGGTTTCTAACATAGCTAAAGAAGGCCTTATGATTGTCTTTTGAGTCTTTAGCTATTTTTCTCTCGAAATTTGCTTTGGATGATTTTATGAGAGCTCTTAGTTTTTACTTATAGTGATCAAGGGTGTCTTACCTTTTAAGGATTTTGCTCTATCTTGTAGTAGCTTCCTCCTTTTGTTGTAGAGTTTGTTTATGGCTGGGGTCCACCAGACTGGATGCTTGCCTTTGGTACAAAGAGTCTTTGTTTTGCTTGGGATTGCCTTATCCATGCAGTCCTGCAGGTGCTGGTAGAAGGCATTTGTAAGTGATTCAGCGGCTTGAGTACTGTTTTCCGCCTGCTCGGGGCCTTAAAGGAGACCACACTAGTCTTTAGAAGTGTGAAGTCGGCTTTTGAGAAGTTCTTTACTGTGGTCTTTTTATTTCAGGTGGGGGTGGGATGAGGACCTCCAGCGAGATTAGTTTGTGGTCTGATCTCACCAGTGAGGGTACACCTCCGGTGTTGAACATTGTGCTCCCATGTTCGTGATGATGAGATCAAGTATGTTATCTCCTCTTGTGGGGATGGTGACTAGTTGTTCCATGGCATTTGAGTTTATGAATTCCAGGAACTTTTGGGCTAGGGTGTTTGGGCTTGAGTAGTGTTCCCAGTCTATATTAGGGTAATTGAAGTCACCTAGTATGATGGTGTTTGGTGATACATTTATCCCTCTAGTGTTTTCAGGAAGGCCATGTGAGGTTCCTGAGTTTGTGAGGGTGGCCTGTAACATGCTACAATTTGCAGAGCAGTCTTGCCTATGGTTAATTGCACCTGGATGGTCTCCGATGCATCGTGCGTTGCCACCAGTCTTGAGGTGTGGGTGTCCTTGATGAATATGGATACCCTCCTTTCTTGGTATTGTCCAGATTTTGGGGCGGAACGCATGATATGAGGTAAAACCTGATAGCGCCGGGTGCTCTCAGGAGCCTTGAACCAGGTTTCTGTCACAGCACAGACATCGATGTTCTCCATACTGAGAAGGGCCTCGAGTGCGTGCATTTTGAGATTTAGACTTCTGGCATTGAGCAGCATTACCCTTAGTTTTTTCCTTTTTGTGTTCTAGGGTGGTAGGTTTAGAATTTGAGCCTTGCCTAAAAAGGCACTATGGGGTGGCAAGAGCCTTTGCCAATATCCGGAATCCCAGGGTGACAGGTGCAAGCCGTCCCTTGAGCAGCGTGGCTTGTCCAGCATGTCATCCCAGGCAGACAGACACTGGATCCCCTTTGAATGACACCAGTGTTTAAGCCAATTGTTAAAGCTGATCATCTTATCTCTGTATTGTGGCATCATTCTTGGTGAAGGTAGGATACTGCTCAAGGTCAGGGTCATACCTGTCTGGGCTACATAATCAGAGAGCTCCTCAATGTCTCTTTTCATGTAGTCCAAGGAGGTACGTCTCAGGTCGTTTACACCAGCGTGGACAATGACTGAATCATATTTGTACCTGCTGTTGAGAGACCTGAGTGCTTGCGTTATGTGGCGGATTCTGGCCCGACAGGCAGCTTACTGTGACCTTCTCCTTACTCAGTCTGGTGGCGGACGCCAGTGTGTCTGACTATGGAGTCACCAATGACTAGTGTGTCTGGCATTGTGTTTGGCCTTAAGGGCTGTGACTGTTTGACACTCTGACTGTGAGGTCTATGTGTTGCAGGTGTTGTGTTCTGAGGTGGTGGTTGTTTGGGTGTCTGCTTTGGTGGCCTCTGCTGTTTTGGTAGATTTTTGATCAGAGCCTCCGAGTATGTCTTTGTGTGTTTATGTGTATGATCTGAGGTTGTAATGGTAATATGTGAGACTGGGTCTATAGTGTGTGTGGTAACCTTCTCCTCCTGACTGGTCTTGCCAGTCCTATGTTGAGAGAGCTCAGCCTCCAGTTTGGCCGTGTAGTTGCATCTCTCGCATGTATTTGTGTTTTGTGGGAGGAGGAGAGGGTTGTCTGTGTACATGAGGCAATTGTAACATTGCCTCAATATTCAGGTTCACCAGCTGAGCAGGAGAGGACACTAGCAACTGATCCCTCGACATGCTAGAAGGAATAGACAAAAAACTTTAAAAAGATTCGGGGACGTGGGTGACCGAGAAATGGGGGTTGCCTTTTTGGGGTACTATCTATGACAAGAGTGCCGTATCAAGGTAATAAGTACTGTAGGAGCAAGTGCTACGTTTAACAGATAGAGAATAGTCTACTTGGAGTCAAGTAGAGATGATCTTTTAATTATAGGATACGCTGATTAGATCAGTAGTATAGTTCGAGGAAGGTAGTTTTAAGGGAAAATTTGAAGAGTGGACTTTAGGTAGCCCGAATAGTTTAAACCTGCTTAACCGGCGCTGCCCTAGTGTGCAACAGTAGCAACTCCGCTAAATCGGCTAAATCGGGCTAAATCGCTAAAGCGTGCTTTATAGCAGGGGCTGGAAAAGACAGGAAATGACCCAAATTGGCCAACAAACCACAAGTCACTGCCCTAAACCACTCCTCCGAGGACAAATGAAGGAGTTATGGAAATGACCCCTAGTGGCCAATAAAACTACAGTTTCAAGTCAGTAACCACCTCTCCGGGGCAGGGAAGCTGCTCAATGTTAGTCACTCCCACTGATAAACACAGAGACCCTCCTTCAGCCCAAGCAAAATGGCCTCACAGAAACTTTCAAACAGTTCAGGAACTGCAAGCCTGTAACTGTCCTTTTGTAAATCTCAGAAAAGTGGGAAAAAGCAGGATTGCTTTTTGTTTGTGTTTTTTCAGAGATAGCAGAGGTTCACAAGTAATATCAAGTTATAACAGTGCAGTAAATGACCCCACACAAGAGTGCTAGGTCAAGGACAGAAAATATGCAAGTTTTAAGAAAAATACGATTTAAAATTAAGTGCAAACAGGAAATTCAGCAAACAGCTTTTGGTTGTGCTCTAAATACAGCTACTAATACAGAAATCAAGTTTAACAAGCCAGAAAATGCTCAAGCTAGGCAGCTATGCAGAAAAACTTAGCAAATAAACAGAGAGAAATACTTAAAATCTCAAAAGTGGCTCCCTTCTTCTCTCAGCGTTTTTTCCTCTTGGAGGGTGCTTCACCAACAGCCAACAAGCCTGAAAAGACGCTCAAACCACGAGGCAACAAGGTTTTAAGAGAGGAAGATGAAGGAGTTATGGAAATGACCCCTAGTGGCCAATAAAACTACAGTTTCAAGTCAGTAACCACCTCTCCGGGGCAGGGAAGCTGCTCAATGTTAGTCACTCCCACTGATAAACACAGAGACCCTCCTTCAGCCCAAGCAAAATGGCCTCACAGAAACTTTCAAACAGTTCAGGAACAGCAAGCCTGTAACTGAACTTTAACTCTCAGAAAAGTGGGAAAAAGCAAGATTTTTTTTTTGTTTTTGTTTTTTTACAGAGATAGCAGAGGTTCACAAGTAATATCAAGTTATAACAGTGCAGTAAATGACCCCACACAAGAGTGCTAGGTCAAGGACAGAAAATATGCAAGTTTTAAGAAAAAACGATTTAAAATTAAGTGCAAACAGGAAATTCAGCAAACAGCTTTTGGTTGTGCTCTAAATACAGCTACTAATACAGAAATCAAGTTTAACAAGCCAGAAAATGCTCAAGCTAGGCAGCTATGCAGAAAAACTTAGCAAATAAACAGAGAAAAATACTTAAAATCTCAAAATTGGCTCCCTTCTTCTCTCAGCGTTTTTTCCTCTTGGAGGGTGCTTCACCAACAGCCAACAAGCCTGAAAAGACGCTCAAACCACGAGGCAACAAGGTTTTAAGAGAGGAAGATGAAGGAGTTATGGAAATGACCCCTAGTGGCCAATAAAACTACAGTTTCAAGTCAGTAACCACCTCTCCGGGGGCAGGGAAGCTGCTCAATGTTAGTCACTCCCACTGATAAACACAGAGACCCTCCTTCAGCCCAAGCAAAATGGCCTCACAGAAACTTTCAAACAGTTCAGGAACAGCAAGCCTGTAACTGAACTTTTTTAACTCTCAGAAAAGTGGGAAAAAAGCAAGATTTTTTTTTGTTTTGTTTTTTACAGAGATAGCAGAGGTTCACAAGTAATATCAAGTTATAACAGTGCAGTAAATGACCCCACACAAGAGTGCTAGGTCAAGGACAGAAAATATGCAAGTTTTAAGAAAAAAACGATTTAAAATTAAGTGCAAACAGGAAATTCAGCAAACAGCTTTTGGTTGTGCTCTAAATACAGCTACTAATACAGAAATCAAGTTTAACAAGCCAGAAAATGCTCAAGCTAGGCAGCTATGCAGAAAAACTTAGCAAATAAACAGAGAAAAAATACTTAAAATCTCAAAAGTGGCTCCTTTCTCTCAGCGTTTTTTCCTCTTGGAGGGTGCTTCACCAACAGCCAACAAGCCTGAAAAGACGCTCAAACCACGAGGCAACAAGGTTTTAAGAGAGGAAGATGAAGGAGTTATGGAAATGACCCCTAGTGGCCAATAAAACTACAGTTTCAAGTCAGTAACCACCTCTCCGGGGCAGGGAAGCTGCTCAATGTTAGTCACTCCCACTGATAAACACAGAGACCCTCCTTCAGCCCAAGCAAAATGGCCTCACAGAAACTTTCAAACAGTTCAGGAACAGCAAGCCTGTAACTGAACTTTTTAACTCTCAGAAAAGTGGGAAAAAGCACGATTTTTTTTTGTTTTTGTTTTTACAGAGATAGCAGAGGTTCACAAGTAATATCAAGTTATAACAGTGCAGTAAATGACCCCACACAAGAGTGCTAGGTCAAGGACAGAAAATATGCAAGTTTTAAGAAAAAACGATTTAAAATTAAGTGCAAACAGGAAATTCAGCAAACAGCTTTTGGTTGTGCTCTAAATACAGCTACTAATACAGAAATCAAGTTTAACAAGCCAGAAAATGCTCAAGCTAGGCAGCTATGCAGAAAAACTTAGCAAATAAACAGAGAAAAATACTTAAAATCTCAAAAGTGGCTCCTTCTTCTCTCAGCAGCGTTTCTCCTCTTGGAGGGTGCTTCACCAACAGCCAACAAGCCTGAAAAGACGCTCAAACCACGAGGCAACAAGGTTTTAAGAGAGGAAGATGAAGGAGTTATGGAAATGACCCCTAGTGGCCAATAAAACTACAGTTTCAAGTCAGTAACCACCTCTCCGGGGGCAGGGAAGCTGCTCAATGTTAGTCACTCCCACTGATAAACACAGAGACCCTCCTTCAGCCCAAGCAAAAATGGCCTCACAGAAACTTTCAAACAGTTCAGGAACAGCAAGCCTGTAACTGAACTTTTTTAACTCTCAGAAAAGTGGGAAAAAGCAAGATTTTTTTTGTTTTTGTTTTTACAGAGATAGCAGAGGTTCACAAGTAATATCAAGTTATAACAGTGCAGTAAATGACCCCACACAAGAGTGCTAGGTCAAGGACAGAAAATATGCAAGTTTTAAGAAAAAACGATTTAAAATTAAGTGCAAACAGGAAATTCAGCAAACAGCTTTTGGTTGTGCTCTAAATACAGCTACTAATACAGAAATCAAGTTTAACAAGCCAGAAAATGCTCAAGCTAGGCAGCTATGCAGAAAAACTTAGCAAATAAACAGAGAAAAAATACTTAAAATCTCAAAAGTGGCTCCTTCTACTCTCAGCGTGATTACCTCTTGGAGGGTGCTTCACCAACAGCCAACAAGCCTGAAAAGACGCTCAAACCACGAGGCAACAAGGTTTTAAGAGAGGAAGATGAAGGAGTTATGGAAATGACCCTAGTGGCCAATAAAACTACAGTTTCAAGTCAGTAACCACCTCTCCGGGGGCAGGGAAGCTGCTCAATGTTAGTCACTCCCACTGATAAACACACAGACCCTCCTTCAGCCCAAGCAAAAATGGCCTCACAGAAACTTTCAAACAGTTCAGGAACAGCAAGCCTGTAACTGCACTTTTAACTCTCAGAAAAGTGGGAAAAAGCAAGATTTTTTTTTGTTTTGTTTTTTACAGAGATAGCAGAGGTTCACAAGTAATATCAAGTTATAACAGTGCAGTAAATGACCCCACACAAGAGTGCTAGGTCAAGGACAGAAAATATGCAAGTTTTAAGAAAAAAACGATTTAAAATTAAGTGCAAACAGGAAATTCAGCAAACAGCTTTTGGTTGTGCTCTAAATACAGCTACTAATACAGAAATCAAGTTTAACAAGCCAGAAAATGCTCAAGCTAGGCAGCTATGCAGAAAAACTTAGCAAATAAACAGAGAAAAAATACTTAAAATCTCAAAAGTGGCTCCCTTGTTCTCTCAGCGTTTTTTCCTCTTGGAGGGTGCTTCACCAACAGCCAACAAGCCTGAAAAGATATGCATCCTAGGTGTGGTACTGAAGGGTGGAAGTGGGCAGCTAATGTCTGAGGTTTCTTAGTCTTTAAAATGGAAGGTTTAGACAGTGTTACCTTAACAACCTCAGCATAAGTTGGTTTAATGGAACCATTCTGTGCTTTATGTTTATGTGTGTCGTTCTTATCGAATATGTTCTGGGTTGAGAAGGTAGCTTCCAACTTAAGTAAAAACTTATATCTCTCACATAATGAATCATCGAGAGGCAATAATAAAGAGTTTTCAGGAAGCAAGAGGCAGTTGCTACACTCCCTCAAAATACCTAATTCTGTCAGGCTAGCTACAGAAGGGGAAACAGCTGATTGAGATTCCACACTGTACAGTACAGATGAAGGGGTATAGGACAGCTGACTGAGATTCCATACTGTACAATACAGATGGGGTGTAGGACAGCTGACTGAGATTCCATACTGTACAGTACAGATGAAGGGGTATAGGACAGCTGACTGAGATTCCATACTGTACAATACAGATGGGGTGTAGGACAGCTGACTGAGATTCCATACTGTACAGTACAGTTGACGGGGTGTAGGACAGCTGAATGAGATTCTATGCTGTACAGTACAGTTGAAGGGGTATAGGACAGCTGACTGAGATTCCATGCTGTACAGTACAGTTGAAGGGGTATAGGACAGCTGACTGAGATTCCATACTGTCCAGTACAGATGAAGGGGTATAGGACAGCTAACTGAGATTCCATACTGTCCAGTACAGATGAAGGGGTATAGGACAGCTAACTGGGATTCCATACTGTCCAGTATAGATGAAGGGGTGTAGGATAAGTTAAAAAGAGGATAACTGACTGGGCAAGAAAAAGGTGATAAACTAGGATATGGATAAAGGATAAAGGAATGGGCTGTGACTACTGTATTAGTTGCAATGTGCAAAAAAAGAAATGCAAAAGTGACAGACTATGCAGTCTTTATTTTGGTATTTCATATGTATTGCTAGACTGTAGTCCGTATTTTGGTATTTCTTTCTATATTTACACTTTAATGCATGGTGATGCCTCTGTTTAAGATTCCTGTAATTTTGCAAGATACCTTGGCTATTAACATACCTTTCAACCATGAAGCATTAAACATCATACCATGGGCTTATAGAAATTGCAACACTGTGTTCAAAAGATCACGTATCTATTTTTCAGAACAGAAAGTATTTAGATATTAGAGTCCGTATAATTAGTGATAAAGAATGTTTGCATAGGCACAGTGCAGAGATTTAACCACAAGTGCGCACGCACACACACACACACACACACACACACACACACACACACACACACACACACACACACTCAGATTCACTCACAGTAAGACACTATACCCTCACTTAGCCCTTATTTTAACCCCGATTAAAAAAAACATACATGCATTTAAGTACAGTTTATACACTACCCGAAACATTTCATAATTTACTTGTTGACATGTCCTTACATCAACTAATGGAACATTCATAGTTAGATTAGATTACATCAACTAATGACACATTCATCTTAAAGTTACAGTAGTATACATTGTTGGCTAAATGACCAGTCCACATAGTACACTGCAAACATTTGTGGTCTAAATGGAGAGATGATAAATTAGCAAGCAAAAGAGATTAGTATTGCTGGAAATTAATTCATCTTCATGTCCTAGTAAGTACCTACATGAGGTGGACCCTGTATTTTACCAGATCTCACCAAGATGACACTGATATATAAACTGTGTTTTATATAGCGTAAAAAGGTTAAAAAATAAAAAAGATAGCTAGCTGCACAAAACCCAGGGTAAAAGTGCCCACTTCTGGTAGGTGCACTGGTGCCAAGACTGGAAAAAATGTGTAGAATCCTGAAGTCATGGAAACATTCCTACAATGGAGCTAGGCTAGGCCCAGGGGGAAGATGGCCACTCTGTTGTAGTTGGAAGTAGCAGTCCACAAAAATCACAAAAACTGATATGTCAAAAAAGAGCCATAAAGAAGACATAGTGGACTATTGAGGATAAGAAAGTAATTATGCATTGTTACTGTTATGCCAGAAGCCCAGAAATTTCCAGACAGAAGATATACAAAAAGGGAACTTACGTATTATTGCAACCAGATTTTCACGATTGCGAACTTCGGCATCCTAGAATCGAAATGAGTGCAGAACACACTGTATGGTGTTATTCTAACTTGTCCTTGCTGAAGAATAAGTTTGGATTACTTTCTGAAGAGAAACAATTGAAAAATTCACCTTCCTGTTTTGCGTGCATTACACACGCACGCTTGAATTGTCACAAGACCACTACTCAAATTTTAAATTTGTACACTTCTATAAAAAAGTTTAAGGAGCGGAGGCTGACAAGTTCAGAAGACAGCAGTCCCTTTACTTTTTTGCAGCACTTGTTTATTTAATCTCAGCATGGTGTAATATAAACTACATTGATTTGATGTCAGATATGAACAGGACATGATCAGTTACAACCCATAGCACTTCATTCCACATTTTCCTATAACTTTCATCTGAAAACAAACCAGCTATGGAAGCACACCTTTTGTAAGTATGTTTGTGTCACTTAACGGGAAATTGTAGCCTTGTCACATGTGTCCAATTACAGTTAGGACAGAAGCAAGTAATGTAATGAATTACATTTGACAGAGCATGATAAAAAACAGGGATTCTACCCTGTGTTGAGTCGAAGCTTCTTAGTCAGGATCGCTGTGCTGTAAAACCACAAAAAAAAACAAAACAACACACACACACACACACACACACACACACACACTTCAAAAATAAGACGTGAAAGCACGGAAGAGAAATGGCTTCCACACCTTATTTCAGCCCTACATAAAGTCACAGCAAAATAAAACCTTTAAAATTGCACATGTAAAGAAACACATTAAAGAAAAGCCTGAGTACCCAGTGTTAGAGGCAAGCTGGGACTGTATGCCTTAACCAATTCTTAGTCTCCGTTACGGTAGTAAAGGGCACAACCCAGAAGGCAGAATTTGGCTAGCATTCCTGTCCCTGTTGCACAACCGAGGTGATAGGAAAGTGATTTGGACTTTAAACAGCCCTTGCCAGTGCAGGATAAATAACTTTTGGGATAACATTAAAAAGTAGAATGGTTTCCAAATCTGTTTGCGATAATACATACGTACCAAAAAAAGATTAAGAGAGAAATTAGAGGAAAGAAAAATACTAGCAAAAAAAAAAAAAAAAAAAAAAAACACCTGTCAGAAGCTTCAAATAAAAATGAGTTTTCCTTAATGCAATAGATTTATGAAAAACATTATATAGACCAAGAAAGCTTAGGCTGTTTGGGAAAAGAAGCAAGTAAGGAAGTGTGGAAATATAAAGAACAAAATCTAGACATTTTTTAAAGGTATAAAAAGGAAATATGGACATGAGAAAGAAAGAGAAATCTGATATAGTTCAATATTTATGAAAAGGAGAAAGCCATATTAGTCAATACAAAAAAGCCCTGAAGATGTTCAAAGAGAAATACAGGCAAAGGTATCAGGTATCCAGATATGAAAAATTTCACAATACAAAAAAAGATCACAAAGAGGGAATGTGGAAAGTCTAACACCGGTTATATCACAGCCTGACGGAAAAAAGAGGCCCCAAGTAAGGAGAAACAGGGGGGGCAGGAGACATCTGAAGAAGAAATATGGACACAGGAAAGAAAAATGCGATTTAATATGATGCAATATTTATCCAAAGAAGAAAGCAAAACTAATCAATGCAAAAAGAGCAGCACCAAAAATATCTGAAGAGAAAAACAGGCAAAGGCATCCGGATAAGGAAAACTTCACAATACAAAAAATATAAATAAAACAAACAGGAAAAGTAGAAAAAGAGGATTAGCAATGAAAAAGTTAAAGAAATAGAAAGTGAGGTTATGAATTACCTGAGAAATATAGAAAATCTTACTCTGATACCATCACAGCCGGATACAGCAATGTCCTGCCAAATTAAGAAGAAACCAGTGGAATGGAAAACATGTGAAGATACCTTTGAGCCTTCCAAAGGAAATCAGTACAAATGTTCAGCATTGCTCATGTGATCACAAAAGTGATTACAAAAGTTCAGTTGGAGTTACACAGCAAGGAAAGGAGCAGTCAACTCTGACACAGTTAATGTTGTGGAATGATAGGCCAGTGAGTTTCCATATGAAAGAGCAACGGATGACATAGGATGAAACTGAAGAGAATGTGAGATAGGTAGATGCTCTGGAACTTTCTATAGAATTCTTGCAGGAAATGGAGAACAAAGAATGCGCCCTCAGTTTAGAAGAAAATGATCTAAGAAAAGAGTTGCTTGATTTAATGGAAATGGGCAGACATATTAAGATCAATGAAAACCCAAAAAGTTAGAAGGTTGTTAAAACAAATAAACACAGTAATTATGACTGTCCATAGAGATTCATGTGATATAACAGAAGTAAATAGGATATATTACTTACAAGCTAAATTAATAACAGATAAAATCTTACCACAAAAACACAGAGCACTAAGGGGAATGAAAGGGAGAAATCAAATGCCATCATGGAAGTATCGAAAAGAGAAAACAATAAAGCAGTTAAGACAAGAAGTGACACTGTTAGAAGAGAATAGAAGAGGGAACAGATTAACAAAAAAGTTCAGAAAGATAGATGTGATAAAAGCAATGTGCAGTATCAGAACAGATCCAAATCTATCATGCACTATCACAAATAATAAACTAAAAAATATAAGCACAGGCAGAAAAAAAAAGAAGATATGCAGATAAATATAAAGGGAAAGTACAAAATAAACAATTTATTCATGAAAAAACATGTTTAATAGAGAATTGGGAAAGAAGGCAAAAAGAATTGAAATACCATTAAAAAAAGAAGAAATGGATACATTTCCAAGAAATATGTATGAAGATCCTGTGGAACATAACAAACATGCTGAATTGAAAGAAGTAAAAAAAAGAATAAGAATTTCAAATGTACATATTATGAAATGCAATGAAGAAATGGTCAGGCAGATTGAAACAAAGTTAAGAAATGTTCCTAACCGGAAAACCCCAGGCCCAGACACATTACCTAACTTCTGGCTAAAAGTATTAACATCTTTGCATGAAGATTTAGCCATGAGTAAGAACTATTTATATGCACACCCACAACAGACCCCAACTTTGTTAACAACAGGAAAAACAATACTCTTACTTAAGAGCAAACCTCCAAGCTATCCTAAAAACTATAGAAAAATAACTTGCTTTCAATGACGTATAAACTATATGCTGGAATTGATGCTGACAGAATGTATAGTCATTTAGAAGAAAATGTAATCATGGTAACAGAACAAAAGGGTAACAAAAGAAAGTCATATGGAAGAAATGATAATTTATTGTTAAATAAAGTCATAACGGAAAACTGTAAAAACGGGAAGGATCTAAGTATGGCATCCAAACACTGAACCAGCTGGAAAGGCCACAGAAATACCTCACAACGAGAATCCATGGCCTCCAACACCTGTCCTATGTGGACAGGTTCAAATCACTATCACTCTACTCGGTATCATATAGATTGCTCAGAGGTGATCTCTTTCTTGCCTACAAGGCGATTTTGGATCCTGCCTACTAGAAATGCTCCATATTCATGTCTAACTCCTCCTGCATTACCCGCTTGAAAGGCCTAAATCTAATATGTGACATCAGCAAAACCTGATGGAGAGACAGGTTTGTCTCCCAGAAGCTGCCCGTCTCTGGAATAGACTTCCCATACATGTCAAACAGAGTATCCCTCTGAACCTCTTCAAGCACAACATTGATGAGTGGATGGAAAACCACAAATTTGTCCCAGGAGCACCACCTGCTTCCCTCATTGACAGGGGTGACAGGTGCTGACTGAGGTTACTTTTTTGGGGGAAAAACTCTTGGCTAGGCTTGTAAGGACCTCAGGACCATTAGCCTAGTAACCTCCTATGATCTTATGAATGTATGATTATGATCTTCATAAATAAAGACATAGGTGACCTCCAAACCCTGGATCTTAGCCAATTTGGCTTTGTGATGGGCAGATCCTGCTTGTTAAATCTGGTGGATTACTTTGAAAGTGTGACCAAGGCCAATGATGAGGGCAAATCTGTGCATACAACATACCTCAACTTGGAAAAGGCTTTTGACACACAATCCCACATTCAGGCATTACCAATAAACTTAGCAAACTGAATGTAAACCTCTTCATTGTAAGATGGGTTGCCAACGAGATCACAAACCGGGAACATACTATCAAAGTAGGTGACTCCATATTAGCCAGCAGACCTGCTACCAGTTGGGTGCCACAGAGGTCAGTGCTGGGCTTCCTACTGGTTGATATATACTTCTCAGGAGTTCAGGTCAAAACTAAAGGGTTGTGGCTGACCAAGGTTGCAGACGACTGCAAACTAGGTGCAATCACTGAATCCCCAAATTATGTCAGTATACTCCAGGAGGGTCTCACACAGACCAACGACAGGTGTATTAGTCACAGTCTCAAACTGAACACAGAGAAATGCATCATCCTTCCCTTCGGCACAAACAATGTCACATGTGTCTACCATTGTAAAGAAAGCTTTCCATGTAGTTCACTTGATTAGTAAAGGCATCACCTTGAGAGCAAAAGAGGTTATAACACCCCTAGATTCGGCACTTATCCAGCCCACAATTGAATATAATGCCTCATTCAGTATGTATCGTACTAAGAACTTGCAGCAATTAGAGAGGCCTCAGAGGTTTCTAACAATGAAGATCTAGGGTCTCCAGCATGTGCCTTACATGGATGGACTAAAGTCACTGTCACTATATTCCATATCATTTAGACTTCTTAAGGGAGAATTATGCCTGGCCTACAGATCAACTCAAGACCCAAACCTAATGAACTTACTGCATATCTGTAAATCAAACTCATCTAAGGCTACCTGTTCCAGAGACTTAAATACGGCCTACAACTTAAATAGGACTTGCTGGAGGGACAGATTTATCTCCCAGTGACTGATATCTTTGGAACAGTCTACCATTAATTTGAAACAGAGCACCTCTATGATACTGTTCTAGAGGAACCTGGACAAGTGGGCACTGTAAATTCTTAACAGGGATAGTGCCCACAACCCTCTTGGGCAGTCATCAATAAATGCAATCTTGGGTATTGACTAGTACATCTATGATATTACATTGGGTTGAAATGGCTAGGCTTAAAATGAAATCCTTGTCAATAGTCTAGTAATTTCCTATGATCCTATGACACCATGATCCTAGGTTCATAGGTAGGTACTAGGCTATCGGCCCTGGGGCCTATACAAGCCCAGCCAAAAAGGTACCCTGGCTTTTGCCACCCAAGAAAATAATTTTCCTGTGCCACTGTTGAGCAGAGCCACAGAAGTGATCCCCGGGGTGAATTTCCTGTTTCCCATCCAATCATCAAGATTTTTCTTGAAGAGTGCTAATGAGGAACTTTGATTGATATAGATAGGTAGTTTATTCCAGAGTATGGGAAGTCTCTGGGACAGGAATCTATCCCTCCAGCATGTTCTGTTCATTGTGGTGACAAGGTTTACGTCCCTACAGTGTGTAGCTCGGAGGGATTGGAATTTCTTTAAGTGGAGCATGTCCAACAACTCTGGGTTTGACATAGCTTTGTATGTTAGGCAGAGATCACCTCTGAGTAGGTGATACGCGATGGAGTAAAGCTGGAGTTTTTTGAGGCAGTCTGTGTAGGTCATCTGTTTGAAGCTGGTAATCCTCTTTGTGAGGTATTTCTGCGGCCTTTCCAGTTGTTGTAGATGTCGTGTGAGGTACATATCAAAAGGGGCGTTGTACTCTATAATGGGTCTAATGAGTGATGAGTAGAGGGGAACAATAACTTCTTTTTTTCTGGATGAGAAACCTTTTGTGATAAGGTGTGCCACGTAGAAAGGTATACTACCGCCTATGTTGTAGTTCATGGGTACAGAGATGTACAGACATCCTACGGATAGACTACAAATAGCAATTGACAGTATCCCACATTTATGGATAAAGGAGTGCCTAAAAGTGTATGATACACCATACACTGTTCGATTACATTACAGCGACCATGGAACATCAACAAACCACTTTGCAGTTAAGCCATGATAAAAGACAAATTATTATTCCAGAGATAAAAATTCAAAGGCTTTTTTGTCTTGCCCTAAACCTATTAAGCTGTCTACTTAACAGATTTCATGGCTACAATTTGGCTCCCAGAAAACTACGAAGTATAAAGACTTCTCCTCCTCTTCTTCTTGTGGATGATTTAAAACTGAAAGCACAACTCCAAGTGGTCAAAACTTTTTCAGATGATATAAGAATGTGAAATCAGACTAAAAAACTTTACCAAGGCAAACTATACCCTCTTAAATGAAGGTATAAATGCATTCCAACCCCACCATAAGCAGGAAGTGGTAAGTACACTGAAGCTTACACTAAAGACCTGTAAAATTACTTGCACAAGTGTATAAACTTGGCTGTACCCGAAGAAATCAAAGCCAGAGCCCCAAGTAAAAACAAGCTACCATGGTGGACATCCAGCATCAACAAACTTTACAATGAATGCAAAAAGTTACTTTCCAGGAAAACAAAGACAAGGCCCCAACAATGGAAAAGAATTCTCCTCAGCTTCAGCAACCAAATGAGGCAACTTGACAAATTCTCTAAGGGGTCTTTTGACAGAAACTTAGCAAGTACAGCCAAGGATAACCATAATGCCTTTTACAGCTACATACATAGCCTAAAAGATAGGCTCCAAACATGTGCAGCACTAGTGACCAATGGTATCACACACACTGACCCCACTGAGATAGCAAACCTGCTAGCAGATAGGTTTGATGAAAATTTCACTCCCTTATTGCCCCCTAACTTATCACAAACCTTCCCCCAAACTCTCTTCCACCCTACATATCTGAAGACTAGGTCCTCAAAGCCTTGAACAAGGCAAAAAAACACAGCCTCTGTGGGACCAGATGACATCCCAGACTGTCTTCTAAACAGGCTAAAACATGAACTAGCATCACCACTAAGTACCCTTTTCAATTACAGTCTAACCACAGGCTTTGTTCCTAAGCAATGGAGAACATCAACAGTCATTCTCCTCCACAAACAGACCCATAAGCCTGACCAGCCTCATCTGTAAGGCCATGGAACATAACATTAGGGATCTCATAAATAAAGACATAGGTGACCTCCAAACTCTGGATCCTACCCAATTCGGCTTCATCAAGGGCAGATCATGCCTGTTAAATCTGGTGGATTTCTTTGAAAATGTGACCAGAGCCATTGACGAGGGCAAATCTGTGCACACAGCATACCTCGACTTGGTAAAGGCTTTCGACACAATCCAACATTCAGGCATTACTGACAAACATAGCAAAATGAATGTAAACCCTTTGGTTGTAAGATGGGTTGCCAACTGTCTCACAAACCAGACACGTGCTATCAAAGTGGGTGACTCCACATCAACCAGCAGACATGTTGCCAGTGGGGAACCATTGGGCTCAGAGCCAGGCCCCCAACTGTTTGGTATATACTTTCTCAGAAGTTCAGGTTAAAACTAAGGGGTTGTGGCTGACCAAGTTTGCAGATGACTGCAAACTAGATGAAATCACCAACTGCCCAAATGATGTCAGTATACTCCAGGAGGGTCTTATGCAGATCAACGACTGGAGTATTAGTCATGGTCTCAAACTGAATGTAAAGAAATGCATCATCATTCCCTTTGATACAAACAATGTCCCTTCGCAGTATCAAATCAATAACAATAACCTAAGTACCAATAAAGTGGTAAGGGACTTAGGATCACAAGTTGGTTGTGACCTTAACTTCGACCACCATGTTCTACTGTAGTAAGGAAGGCTTTTTACATAGCACACTTAATTAGTAAATGCATTGAGAGCAAGAGAACTTATACCCCTTTATATGCAGCACTTATCCAGCCCATAAGTGAGTATAACACCCCATTCGGCAAGTATCGTACAAAACAAGTGTAGAAACCTCAGAGGTTTCTAACAAAGAGAATCAAGAGGCTCCAGCATGTGCATTACACAGACAGACTGAAGTCCATGTCATTATACTCCATGTCATCTAGACTTCTTAGGGGAGACTTATGCCTGGCCTACACAGCAATCCAAGACCCAAACCTAATGAACTTGCTGCATATCAGTAAATCAAATGGCTCTAGGGCTACCTATTCCAAGGATCTAAATATGGCCTGCGACTTAAATAGGACATGCTGGAGGGACAGATTTGTCTCCCAGTGACTGCAGCACCTTTGGAATAGGCTACCATTTCATGTGAAAGAGAGCATCTCTATGACACTGCTCAAGAGGAACCTGGATGAGCGAATGGGATATTGTAAATTCTTACCGGGAATAGTGCCCACAACCCTCCTGGACATGGGCAGTCATCACTAAATGCAATCTTGGGTATTGAGTAGCATTTCTATGGTATTACATTGGGATGAAACAGCTCGGTTTAAAATGACATCCAGGTCGATAGCCTAATCTATGTCTTTTGGTCTTGATAATTGCAAAAAAGCAACATTTAAAGCAGGAAAGCTGAAGCACCAACCAAACATCAGTTTGGGACAGGAATGTGATATAAAAGAAACTGAGCAAGAGGCAGTGTATAAATATTTGGGAGCAGCAATACGACCACATACAAAGATCCAACACAAGTTTATTTCTTTCTCTGGCGCCTCGGCTTACGCCTTCTAGGAGAATGAATATTCCAAACAGTTACAAATTATTTATACTGTTTAACAGCCTTAATTACAGAAGCTAATAGAACAATTTCACAATCAAACAATCAATTAATTTACAATAAATGTCATTCATAAAAATACTCTCCAATTGCATTCTACGTTAATACCCATAGGTGTCAGTGTATTATACTTCAATATAAAAACTGTTTCCTTATATAGAGATAGTTTTAATGGGAACATTTGAATGTGGGAAATGCATTTCGTGCAAATACATAAGTAAAACATTTGAATGTATTAATGGTAAGACTTTTAGACCTTGTGGGACTTTTTATTGTAATTCAGTAGCAATAGTTTATGCTATTAAATGTCCATGTGGACTGTTTTATATAGGGGAAAGCAAAAGGGCCTTTAAGGTCCGACTTCAAGAACATATAAGAGATATAAAAAATAAAAAATTAGAAAGTCCCTTAGCAGTACACTTTAAAGACTATCATAATAGTTCACCTGAAGGCTTATTGGCAACAGTTTTGGAACAGGTAATAGTTTATAATATTGATGATAATTTAGTTAAACAAAAGCTGCTATATAAGGAAACAGTTTTTATATTGAAGTATAATACACTGACACCTATGGGTATTAACGTAGAATGCAATTGGAGAGTATTTTTATGAATGACGTTTATTGTAAATTAATTGATTGTTTGATTGTGAAATTGTTCTATTAGCTTCTGTAATTAAGGCTGTTGAACAGTATAAATAATTTGTAACTGTTTGGAATATTCATTCTCCTAGAAGGCGTAAGCCGAGGCGCCAGAGAAAGAAATAAACTTGTGTTGGATCTTTGTATGTGGTCGTATTGCTGCTTCTACTGCCTTGTTTTTTATTTTTGTTGCATATAATTATGGCTAGTGATCCTTCGCTTAACTTGCCTAGAATTTTTAGGCATGATTCTAACCAAACAACTATGGAACAGTATACTATACTGGTTGGTGAACGTTTAAATGAGAATGGAGCACAGGAAGAACAGGTTACATTTTGGCAGAAATTTCTGCAGAAGGAACAACAGAGAAGGTCGGTTAATCCATTTTCCTTTATTGGACAACGTATGGGTAACTCTATACCTCCGGATATGAGAGAGACATTTGATAAGTTGGACAAGCTTATGTCCAAAGAGTTAGCGACGCATCTTAATTGTTTGAGTCTTCAAAGATATGTGGAATTGAATATCACCCCGAGGGGTTTTTCGTGCTTTTAAACATCCCACTACTCCGTTTGATTTACAAGATGAATCGGATAAGATATTCCACAAGAGGTGGGTAACAGCAGCCCACCAGTGTTCAATTGAGTGGGTTAATATCCTAGTAGAACGCGACAAAGTGAAGCAAGCTAAATTAAAGATGGACATAACTAATACTTGTGAAGTGTTTGAGTCTTCAAAGATATGTGGAATTGAATATCACCCCGAGGGGTTTACGTGCTTTTAAACATCCCACTACTCCGTTTGATTTACAAGATGAATCGGATAAGATATTCCACAAGAGGTGGGTAACAGCAGCCCACCAGTGTTCAATTGAGTGGGTTAATATCCTAGTAGAACGCGACAAAGTGAAGCAAGCTAAATTAAAGATGGACATAACTAATACTTGTGAAGTGTTGTCCGGAGCGATAGGCACAGTTCGTATGGAACAGTGCCTTAAAGACATTCAAAACAAACTCATTGATTTAGAGAAAGACTTACTTGATACTAAGAAATATAAACTAAATCGAGACATTAAAGATTATGCATCAGATTTGGCGTTTTCGCGAGTAACCAATAAGAAAAGACGTCCCAACGTACGTTTTGCAGAGCAGGGGAGACCTAAGCGTAATGGCGGAATGAATACCTATTCGGATGTTTCCACCGAGTGGGACAGTGAACCGGGGGAAGGCGGCGACTTTCCCAGTTTACCAGCAGCACAGAATCCAGTGGAATTTCAACAATCCTTTCGGAAAACAAAGCGGAATGGATTTGGAGATGGCGAAAGATACAGAGAGAATGAAAGGGAAACAGAATATGGACAGAGACCTTTCGTTGGCGCTTATACGCAAAGGTACAAACGAACTAAACGAAATTAATGACATTTGTTCTGTATTTCAAGTTAATGATGTGGATTCTTCTTACATTATTAATTTATGTGGGATGAATTTAAGTAATGAAATGATTTCAGTATTAAGTAAAGGCTTGAAATTTGTTCCAACTGTATTACCACGTGAACATGTTTTGAAAAGTGATGTTTAAAAGTTTATACGGAAATTACATTTAGCTGCTTTTTTTCAAGATAAAAATGCATATAATATGTGTAATGAAAACAGCACTATGGTGTCTACTGAATCCTCTGGTGATTCAGATGACAGTTTTTATTCTTGTTCTTCAGAGTATGTAGATATTAAGAGTTATGATGCATATAGTAAACTAGATACTTCTAAAATTAATGTGAAAAGTGACTTTGTTCCTCCTTTTATACATGAAGGTATTAAAAGTTTTTCAGCAATGTTAAATTTTGATATAGAAATGTTGTACAAAGAATTTTGCAAGAATAAATCTGAGGTTAAATATAATTTGACTAGATTAGAGTGGCAAGCGCTACAGACTTTAGCTAAAAGACAAGATTTGATAATAAAGCCCGCTGATAAAGGGAATAAGGTAGTACTCATGCATTATACTCAATATGCACAGATGTGTCATAAACATCTTGATGACACCACTACATATAGTAAATGTGACATTATAGTTTATAATAATGCTTTGAAATTATATGAAGAGTTACTTTACAAGGGACTGAGATTAGGATATTTTTCAAAAGAAGACATAATGAAGAAATTTAAGGTTAATAATAATGAAATAGCTTTGTTTTACTGTTTACCAAAGGTACATAAAAACATGAATTGTCCTCCGGGACGCCCCATTGTATCAGCGTGTAAATATTTTTTACACAATATGGGGATATTTTTGCATAGTTTTTTGTATCCTTATGTGAAGAAACAGACATCATACATCAGAGATAGTTTCGAATTTTTGAACAAGATTAGCCTAATAAAATGGACTGAGGGAATGTTTTGGTTTACAGCCGATGTAAAAAGTTTATATACAAGCATAAAACATGAACATGGTTTGCAGGCTTTACGGCGAACCTTAGGTGACAACCCTCAGTCATTTTACATTATAGAGTTAGTGGAATTTTGTCTTAAGAATAACTATTTTTATTTTGATGGTCAGTTATTTCACCAACTAAAGGGCACAGCCATGGGGGCAAGTTTTGCCCCGATGTATGCAAATATTTTGATGAATTGCTTTGAACTTGACTTTTTGTACCATTTGGAATTTTACAAGAATCATGTAATAAGCTATTATAGATATATAGATGATTTAATTTTTATTTGCAGGGGCGGTATAGATGAGTTAGAAGCTTTTAAAAAAGACTTACATACAAATCAATTTGGATTAGAATTTGATGATTTCCAAATGGGTAGTAAAGTTAATTTTTTAGATCTAACCTTGGAAGGGATAAGTAATGGTAAAATAGTTACAAGAATTTATAGAAAATTTGAAAATTTACATTTTTTAGATGGATTAAGTCATCATCCTGCTCACCTCATGAAATCTTTACCGTATGGGGAATTTATTAGAATTATGAGACTGTGTAATAATGATAATGAATTGGAAATAGAATTACAAAAAACAGTAGATCTATTTGTAAGAAGAAATTATAATGTAAAAGAGGTTAAGTTGTCCTTACAAAAAGCTAAGAATGAAGGATCTCAGATAAATAAAAATAATAGAACTAGAGCAAACAAAAGAAAAAAAAGATGAACATACTGACAAACAGATGTTTTTTGTTCTGTCATATGATTTAATGACAGAAAAAGTTAAAAAAGCAGTACAAAAATTTTGGCCTTTTTTATTTAAATATAGTGATCTAGTAGAAATTATTCCAATAAGTGTTACATTTTCCTATAAGAGAGGGAGAAATCTGAAGGACATTTTGGTACATGCTAAGTATTCTAATCCAAATGTTAATTTACTAAAAGAGATAGTTTTAATGGGAACATTTGAATGTGGGAAATGCATTTCGTGCAAATACATAAGTAAAACATTTGAATGTATTAATGGTAAGATTTTTAGACCTTGTGGGACTTTTTATTGTAATTCAGTAGCAATAGTTTATGCTATTAAATGTCCATGTGGACTGTTTTATATAGGGGAAAGCAAAAGGGCCTTTAAGGTCCGACTTCAAGAACATATAAGAGATATAAAAAATAAAAAATTAGAAAGTCCCTTAGCAGTACACTTTAAAGACTATCATAATAGTTCACCTGAAGGCTTATTGGCAACAGTTTTGGAACAGGTAATAGTTTATAATATTGATGATAATTTAGTTAAACAAAAGCTGCTATATAAGGAAACAGTTTTTATATTGAAGTATAATACACTGACACCTATGGGTATTAACGCAGAATGCAATTGGAGAGTATTTTTATGAATGACATTTATTGTAAATTAATTGATTGTTTGATTGTGAAATTGTTCTATTAGCTTCTGTAATTAAGGCTGTTGAACAGTATAAATAATTTGTAACTGTTTGGAATATTCATTCTCCTAGAAGGCGTAAGCCGAGGCGCCAGAGAAAGAAATAAACTTGTGTTGGATCTTTGTATGTGGTCGTATTGCTGCTTCTACTGCCTTGTTTTTTATTTTTGTTGCATATAATTATAAATATTTGGGAACTGATAAAGAATCATTAATAAAACATGAACAAATGTGAATAAAACTTAGTAAGGTATATTTTAGAAGACTAAAATTTATACTGAAACCAGCACTGACATCTTGGAACAAGTCTAAGCGATAAACTAATTTGATTTTCCTGCCCTAACTTACAGTTTTGGAGTGACTGACTGGTCTCAAAAGGTGTTAGATCAGTTGGATAGGAAAACAAGAAGCATTCTTCATGCTTATCAAATGATTTATATAAATCAGTGTATACCAAGATTATATATTCCCCGTTCTGAAGGTAGGA
Source organism: Protopterus annectens (assembly GCF_019279795.1). Lineage (NCBI taxonomy): Eukaryota > Metazoa > Chordata > Ceratodontiformes > Protopteridae > Protopterus > Protopterus annectens. The sequence goes on from NC_056735.1 coordinate 462,652,303, forward strand.
CTGCTGAACTCACAAGACCCAAGATAATGAAAGTTTTAAAACATAAGGAGAACATGTCTAAGATGACTTCCCTGCTTAGTTTAGCAGAAGCATATCTGTGTCAAGCAGGAATGGAAATCAAACCAGAAGTAGATAAAAATCAGGCAGCAAGTGAATGTGCCAAAAAACAAAAGAAAGAATATAAGGTGAAGAATCAGATGAGAAGGCAAGAAATGTGAACAATGCATAAGTATTGTTCAAGTATAGAAAACTCTTGGAACAACCTCACGTTGATCAGGATCAAACACAGGAATGGTTAAGGAAAGGTGAATTTAAACCAAAAGATGAAAGGTTAATATTAGTAGCCCAAGATTGTGGACTACATACATGGTTTACAAAGTTGATTGAACATGTGGAAGAAACAGACATGTATGTTTTGTAAAACAGAATTGAAAACAATCACACATCTTGTTGCTGGTTGTGATATACTGATGGCAAAAGACTGTATACTGAAAGGCATAATAATTTAGCTTGAGTCACGAAGCATTACCGAAAATGATGAAGTTTATATCACATGGGATCATCCATTACCAACATTTCAAAAAATAGATGCGAGAAAACCAGATACAGTAGTCCATGAAAGGAAGACGAAAGTAGCAGTGATCGCTGTCATTTTTTTTCTTTAGAGATTATATGTTTAAATGCAATTTTTACTAGTACTTTAGTACTTACTATGACAAAAAGAAAACTTCTATTGTAACATTGTTTGTGATTTTGTCTGTAATTATTGTTTGTTTTTGGAGCTTTTCTCCCCAGGACTCCATTGAAAACAGGTTCTTCTAGGCCCAGTGGACTATCCTGGTTAAGCAACTGCAAATAAATAAATCACTGAAATGTCTACAGCCAGTGATTACAGTGTCTTATGTACAGAGAGACACAAAGTCATAAGATACCAGGATTTGCAGGCAATGTGGAAGACGGAAAGGCAAACAGTTCCAATACCAGTTGGAGCAAAGGGGCTTATAAAAGAATTTACAATTGTTCATAGATACATTATCAAAACATGTAACTCCGTATGAATTGCAGGAGGAGTCATTACTGAGCACATTGCAGGTGCTGTGAAGAGCACTTCTGGCAAACATCAAAAACTGAAACAATACTAATTTCATGAACTTTAATCATACTTTCACTTAATAATGGTGCCCATTCCCATGATGGTATTGGAAATCCAAAAGACTTGGAGAAATTAAAAAAAGAAGCAATTATCTATCTATCTATCTATATCTATAGATAGATATATATCTCACACAAAGACACACACACACACACACACACACACACACACACACACACACACACACACACACACACACACACACACACACACACAAATGCACTCATACATACAAACACAAGCACACACACTTATTCAGCTTCTCTATATGCAAGATTATTGCTAAATATGATGTAAAAAATAGCCAAAATCTTAGTTTTAAGGGTTTCACTGTAACGTGATTCTTTACAGAAATATTTCATTTATATTTCAGCACCAATTCCCCTATGACCATCTGTTTTGACTGAAACATACCAAAACATTATTACACGTATTTACCATTTAAACCATTAGATGTATACTTCCTGTTCTGATTAGATTCATGCCAGTGCAAGATGCAGAACAATGGAATACCTATGCATGGGTTCCGTTCATAGGTGAATGTGTGCATCAACAATGTTCTTGTTACAGGAAATATGCCAAAGCATAACCAATAACAGGAATATAATATAATTCCTCTCATTGCAGAGCTTGGTAGTCATTTGTTTTAAATTACCAGTGTATTCAGTTGTTGATTAAGATCCCTGCTGTTGGTACCTAAAAGTCACATATCAGTGAATTTTCCTATATAATATAATAGATAAAAATACATATATAGATATAGATATATATACACACACACACACACACACACACACACACACACACACACACACACACACACACACACACACACACACACACACACACACAAAAAATGGCTTGGCATTTTTTATTTGCATTCAAATAATCTTCTATTCACTGTCTTTTATTTATTTATGTTTGCACGGTTGATTACTTCATTTTTTTACAATATTTGTGATTTTCATCTGACTGCATCCTCACCAGATATGCTAGATTAGAGGACATATGATTCTCCAACCTCCACCAAATGTAACAGATTATAGGATCCATGGTTCCCCATCCTTTATCATTATAATAAATGAATGGTTGCTCTCTTAGGTCCCACTGAATATTGTAACTACAGTAACTGTGGTTACTAGAAAACAAGACAGATTACAGGTTCTGGGGCTTCCTTAATGTCATCCAGTTACAAAAGACTAAAAGAAATGTGGGCACACCTACTCTCACCGAGTACAACAGATTTCTGGAACTATTAGATTTCACAACCCCCACCGACAATAACGAGTTACAGAAAATGCAGCTCCCTAACACTCATTGAATATAACTGATTACAGTAACTAGGATGCCACACCCACCTTTGAGTATTACAGATGCTTTGGCACCCCAACCTCCACTGGATTTAACAAGTTGCAGAAAATGTGAGTCCTCCAACTCCCAATGACTATGAAAGATTACAGGAACTGTTAGCCACTGAATATAATAATCCAAAAAACTGGCACAGCCAAGTAGAGCAACCAAATGGCAGCTGCCAGATAATAAACAGATCTTTATTAATTCACTTCTTAGCGATGCCATTGTTTAGGACTGTTTACTGGTTTTGTGTGGTATGGTGTCTCTTTGACTTTGTCTTTTTGTACTGAATATAATAAGTTGAAGAATTATTTATGGCTCAGTTATGATTATGCTGAACTTACCTGCAGTGATTGTTACCTTACAGTTTTTATACTAGGAATAGTTTATAAATGATAACCCATACATAAGAGGTGGAAAGAAAAACTATTCCATGTTGTCAGTCATGAGCAGACCCATGTCACTATGTTTGTTGTTGGGTTTGGCATTTGGGAAGAGATTGAAAAGAAGAAGGGTACAACGTTCATTAAGATCCCGCTAGATACCTCAGCTGGTGTTGAGAACTTACCATATAAACTCAAGACAGATTATTTCAAACAGCCAAACGGCAAAGCAATCTCATAAGTATTAACCTTGATCTCACAGAGAGTATCTATTCATCTGTTTATAGAATTTTGTGAAATGTCTTTGCAAGAGCAAAAGTGAGCACTAGCAACCCCTTGCCTAGTGAGTTATAAGAAGATGACCAGATTTCAAAGGCAAGAGTCACCCTTCACAAAAACAAACAAAAAAAATGCTTTATGTGGGGGAGTACTAAACTGACTATATCTGGCTAAACCATTTCTGTCAAGTGTCCTTTGCAAGATGGTACAAGTAAAACTGATCAGCTGACAGGTTCTTGTACTAGCTGTGCCTCTACCCTTACGCACAGGAGTTACTGTGACTTGTTGGTCTTGGGCAGAGGACAGAGCTGAACAAAAGATTTTTTTTAAATATCTAAAAAAGCTTTTTTTTTTTGTGATACTAGAAGAAAACAACCAGCAATTGTGTCCTGGTCCATAGGTTTTATGTTTTTGATATTTGACAAGGCTATGTTAGGTTCAGACTTATTACTGTTCAGTGGATCACCATTCAGTGGATCACCTGTGGAGTACTGTACTGAAGAAGACATGTTCAAAGGGTTATTGAAATAAATGCCAAGTTTACCTCCAAGGATAATGGTGTCATATTTCATTTTGGAGTGCATTGCAGTCTTGAGAATGTTCAATGAATTTATTTATATAAAACTGAAAAAGGATTTATGCTCCCTCTTGATTTATTAGCCAGCTAGAGCACACAGGAGGCATTGGTTTACTAAATTAATTCTGACTTTTTTTTCTAGATAAGCCTGGTGCTGAAGGAATCCTGTATTTTGAGAACAACATTTTGTTATTATTTCTTTTTATTCTACAGCTTGTTTGTTTTGGAGGTCCAACAAAGAGGATTACTTTTCATTTTAACATAATTTTTAGATCTTATGAATATATGATTGGTGTTACTTTTATCTATGATGTTCTAAACCCGTTTAAAGATTTTTGCTTTGTTTTCATAGCCTTTACTTATTTTGGAGTGGTCATCTTTCACAAAGTATCAGAATGGGGTGACAGTGAATATAGGTGTGACAACTGTATTGATAGATGGCATTACTGTGTTGGACAGCACAGGGGTACAGTGAATAGCATTATTGTCTGAAAGCAAGAGGTTTTCCTGTTCAGCTATTGGCTGGGGTGCCACTGTGTAGAATCAGCATTACTACTTGGGTTCACATAAGCTTTAACATGCGGCAGTTGTACTGGCAACTTTAAATTGTATATTGGCATTTGCGTGTGTGTGTGTGTATACGTTGGTATGCACACTTGTATAATATGGAAGAAAGGCTATTCAGTCTAATTTCATTCTGTATATGCCTAGTAAACCCTGTGGATGGAATGGCTTGTTCATGGGGATACTGCTGGAGTGGGATGCACTTGACAGCTTTGGATGGTTGAATTACTATGTAATGGATCTGATTTGTAAGATAGGGTTTGACAGCTAAGCCTCAGCAAACGGGGGTTACATTAGTTTAATTATTTAATGAATACAATTTTTTATTTATGTATGCATTTATTTATTTATTAAAATATATTTTCTAGGGTAGAGCATTGATCTAGGTGTACCTATTTCAGCTCAATCTAGGGGATGCATTCAGAAAATACAAAAGCAATATTATTCCATAGTACAAAAGAATGCCAGACTTATCTGTGGCACTCTAATGATCAGAGCTCTGATGTGCAAATGTTCATCACCCAGTGCCCTCCTCAGCTACGGGGAGGGATCAGTAAGTGCAGTGATGCCTTATTCAATGTTATTAATTGTTTTAGGGTTCCTACTATCTTACTCCCATGCCCTAAGATGAGCTGCTATGCATTTACACTTTCAGGGATGAAGGCAGTTATCCTTCATCAGATCCACAGGATCTGAATGAATGGAATATGCAAAAAGAAAAAAAAATCCAGTAGAAGGAAGCGCACAGCAGACAACAAACTTTAATAGCACCAAAAGTCTGGCTAAACCATTTCTGTCAAGTGTCCTTTGCAAGATGGTACAAGTAAAACTGATCAGCTGACAGGTTCTTGTACTAGCTGTGCCTCTACCCTTACGCACAGGAGTTACTGTGACTTGTTGGTCTTGGGCAGAGGACAGAGCTAAACAAAAGATTTTTTTTAAATATCTAAAAAAGCTTTTTTTTTTTGTGATACTAGAAGAAAACAACCAGCAATTGTGTCCTGGTCCATAGGTTTTATGTTTTTGATATTTGACAAGGCTATGTTAGGTTCAGACTTATTACTGTTCAGTGGATCACCATTCAGTGGATCACCTGTGGAGTACTGTACTGAAGAAGACATGTTCAAAGGGTTATTGAAATGAATGCCAAGTTTACCTCCAAGGATAATGGTGTCATATTTCATTTTGGAGTGCATTGCAGTCTTGAGAATGTTCAATGAATTTATTTATATAAAACTGAAAAAGGATTTATGCTCCCTCTTGATTTATTAGCCAGCTAGAGCACACAGGAGGCATTGGTTTACTAAATTAATTCTGACTTTTTTTTCTAGATAAGCCTGGTGCTGAAGGAATCCTGTATTTTGAGAACAACCTTTTGTTATTATTTCTTTTTATTCTACAGCTTGTTTGTTTTGGAGGTCCAACAAAGAGGATTACTTTTCATTTTAACATAATTTTTAGATCTTATGAATATATGATTGGTGTTACTTTTATCTATGATGTTCTAAACCCGTTTAAAGATTTTTGCTTTGTTTTCATAGCCTTTACTTATTTTGGAGTGGTCATCTTTCACAAAGTATCAGAATGGGGTGACAGTGAATATAGGTGTGACAACTGTATTGATAGATGGCATTACTGTGTTGGACAGCACAGGGGTACAGTGAATAGCATTATTGTCTGAAAGCAAGAGGTTTTCCTGTTCAGCTATTGGCTGGGGTGCCACTGTGTAGAATCAGCATTACTACTTGGGTTCACATAAGCTTTAACATGCGGCAGTTGTACTGGCAACTTTAAATTGTATATTGGCATTTGCGTGTGTGTGTGTGTATACGTTGGTATGCACACTTGTATAATATGGAAGAAAGGCTATTCAGTCTAATTTCATTCTGTATATGCCTAGTAAACCCTGTGGATGGAATGGCTTGTTCATGGGGATACTGCTGGAGTGGGATGCACTTGACAGCTTTGGATGGTTGAATTACTATGTAATGGATCTGATTTGTAAGATAGGGTTTGACAGCTAAGCCTCAGCAAACGGGGGTTACATTAGTTTAATTATTTAATGAATACAATTTTTTATTTATGTATGCATTTATTTATTTATTAAAATATATTTTCTAGGGTAGAGCATTGATCTAGGTGTACCTATTTCAGCTCAATCTAGGGGATGCATTCAGAAAATACAAAAGCAATATTATTCCATAGTACAAAAGAATGCCAGACTTATCTGTGGCACTCTAATGATCAGAGCTCTGATGTGCAAATGTTCATCACCCAGTGCCCTCCTCAGCTACGGGGAGGGATCAGTAAGTGCAGTGATGCCTTATTCAATGTTATTAATTGTTTTAGGGTTCCTACTATCTTACTCCCATGCCCTAAGATGAGCTGCTATGCATTTACACTTTCAGGGATGAAGGCAGTTATCCTTCATCAGATCCACAGGATCTGAATGAATGGAATATGCAAAAAGAAAAAAAAATCCAGTAGAAGGAAGCGCACAGCAGACAACAAACTTTAATAGCACCAAAAGTCACAAAATCACAAATCTTTCAGGGTCTTGCCCGTCCTCAGTGTGTAATACAAACCATTTAAACAACCACTCATTTATACAGGTTAAAACAGATCACATAACATAGCCATGATAATTCAATTAAACATTATCATTCAAAGCAAATCATTCATTCTTATAATCAGAAATATATAAACTTTAAAAGATTAAAAAAATATATTAAAAACATAATATATGTAATAAAATACACATTCTAAATAAGTGTATTTTTTCTCTTTAAAAATGTTTGCTTCTTTTTTAATAGCAGATTTAAACTAACAGCTGCACTGATACCTGGGTATACTTCTGCTTGAAGCTTTACAATCCATTCATATTCACGTAGTTCCAACCGATTTGTTAAAGCTACCAGTGAAGGTTTACCTTAGTGGTGGTCCTTTTGTTTTGATCAGATTGGAATATGCCACATACAGATATATGAGGGATATCTATTAAATCCTTGAATTACGTATCATTGACAGTACAAATCCCCATAACCTACAAGAAGAGAAAGGCCTTAAAACTGCACATTTTTGCTATTTAATTCAGGTTTAAGGACTTCCCATTGAACACAATATTCTGAATCATATAAATTGCTGTGGCAGTACTCATTCAAAACACATAAAGCACTATTTATTAGTTACTGTGCTTAAATTATTCTTTGAGCCTCTTATATGATGTAAACAGATATATGAAACCCGAAGGGCTGATTAACAATTGTCAGTGTGTAACTTGCCCAAAAGTAAAATGGACAGGAGAAATTTCTTGATGTAAGCATCCAAACAAAATGCAGGTGGTAGTAGAATTACTGATATATATATATATATATATATATATATATATATATATATAGATATATATATTTATATATATAGGGTTCATATTAAAAATACAAATGTTTACTTACCCGAACACCTAAAAGCCGACACGTCTTCATCAAACCACAAAAACATCGATTGTCCTGAAGCGCAAAATCCTAAATGTCGAATCGTCATGGTTGGCCCTTTTGCAGTATAGCTCTGTAAGGTAAGTGTGCGATAGTTACGGACCTTAGGGTTAGGGTGCAGGTTAAGTTAAGTGCATACATGGTGCTATATGCAAGATTTAGTGTAGGGTTAGAAGTAGGGTTTAGTTTAGGGTTAGAAGTAGGGTTTTGGTTAGTGTATGTATGTGGTTTATTTAGTTTGTTTGTGTAGGTAGTATGTAGCGGGCGGTGGGATGGGACAAGTATGACATTTCGAGTTTTTGAATTTCATGGTTTAGGGCATTTGGTGTATTTGTGGTTCGCGGAATATGTGTCGGCGTTTAGGTGTTCGGGTAAGTAAACATTCGTGTTTTTAATATGAACTATATATTTTTTATATATATATATATATATATATATATATATATATATATATATATATGCATTCACTTTATATACTCGAAATACTGAAATATCGAAACTCCGTATTTCGAGGCTGTAAAGTCAAAGCCTTAAAACAACGAAAACTCAGAAGCGCGAAATTCAAAATTTTGCCCATTGGAGATTTTGAATTAACACTTTTACTCCACACACACACACACACACACACACACACACACACACACACACACACACACACACACACACACACACACACACACACCTTCCTCCTACACACAAACACAAGTACTCTACTACATAAAAGCTGCACCCCCTTCCCCCCTACTTAAATATTCTAACTCCAAGGTCACACTACATACAAACATGCACAAAACACCACCACACAAGCTACATTCTCCTCGCACACACACATCACAGCAACAAAACACACTAGCACACACCACAGATCCTACCCCAAACCCTTAACTCATACACACTTACCTGAATCCATAACGACAGCGAAACACCAGAAGCCTTAATTCAAAACCTCCAGTATTAGAAGTTTTGAATTCCACGGTTCTGCAGTTTTGGACTTTTCAGGCTTCCACTTTATGGGCTCAAAATACTGAATTTCGATATTTCAGTATTTCGAGCTTCTAAAGTGAATCTAGCTTGCAAATTTGTACAAAATGGGGTGTTCAGCTCAATGAGCACATACCATTAGCATAACATTACTTAGCAGTCAGTCAGATGACACACTGAACTGAAATTATGGACTGGTTAGACTGCAGCATTTTAACTCATATATATGATTTGTAACTCCACAAGACAGAAGGGAATGGCTGCTGTACAAAAAGGTGCACTTATTTCTTGAACTCATGATTGTTTTCCTCCCATGTTTCCTTCATTAATAGTTTAAAGCAAAGGTCTCCTGAAAGAGATATAGTGATACACAGTTCCATTATGTAGGCTACATCATCCTCAATAAACAGTAAGGTCAGAGGGTATGAGGATAGCTGCAAATTTCCAGGAAAAGGTCATCATAATATCAGGGATGGGTTACTGGTTGTGAATTCTTCTATGTTGATCAATGAACTCATCAAGCCAGAACGAATTGAAAAGGCATGTTTATTTCCAGGCTGCACTAATATTAAATACGTTCCACAAACTTTAAAATAATGAGTACATTATCTGAAAATGGGCTATTCTGTGCATATGACACATGAATGTTTATCTCCCAAGAGCTGCATCATTTTATAAGTGACCATTTATATTTGTTCCAGACAGCTACAATAATTTCTGGAGTTTATGACACAGATATTGCCGCAAACAACAACTGTGTATTGCAATTTTTACAAACAGGGGAATCTTTAAAAATATAAATGGATAACCTTATTTGACAGATATATAAAAGTCTTTCCATGATGAAGGAGGTGTCCTGAAATAAACGTGATATAAAGAAAACTGCTCTGACATCTGTTCTGACCCTTGTTTACTGAACACTAAAACTTCATAATCTTTATAAAGCATACTTACTCTTTAGAACAGTGACTTGCAGTTCTACCTCAAATATAGTCTCATCACATTTTACACAACTGATACAGAATACATTTCCATGTCAAATAATGTAAAGTAATCTAACTATCATAGCACATTAAATGAACTTCCTGAATCATGCCAGCAGAAGCTGTACTATTTGAAATCACCTTATGATATGATCAAATCATACCAGGATATAAAAAATCGATAAACATCTGCTTGTACTTTCATGCTGTTTGTTAATTAGCTGTCTACATAGTCACAGCACTAGACAAAACTAAGGATTTTAATGGAACAAATTTCTAAGGAATACATTCATTCCACCTGAATATTACATTTTTTATTTTAAATTCCCCCAAAAATTGAAAACAATATTTTATGTAAATCTGTATTTTTGGAAGGCTCAGTATTCACTTAAAAAGAATATTATTCAGCAGTCCATACAGTGATTGCATTATTAACAGAACTAACTTCAAATATCTATGCAGTTCAAATACAAATTTAATCAACATAATTTTGAAAATGATGTTACCACTTTGCACAGCTTTTATTATGATTATTCTGTATTCTATAAACCTCTTCTTAATGTGTCTCTGTTAAAACATGTGAATAATGACACTGCAGCAAATTCATAAATGGAACAGATATGGCATCAGAAAACTTGCATCTATGACAAATGACAACCAGAAAAAAAATACCACCTGGTAGTTGAACAGTGCTGTATGGTCCACATATTACTCAAGATTGTACATCTGCTAAACTACTTTAGAGGTGCAGATGATAAACAGTGAAATGCTCAATATGCTTGTTAACACTGGATGTGAGATATTTGTGTCCATCACTGTGTACCTGGGCTGGAAATATACTGAAAAGACAGGCAAGAGTAAGAAACAGTTCCTGACATTCTGGGTAGGTTGCATTGTCTGAAGAACGTAAACCAATAACTGAGCATCTAGATGGAATGCTAGTGCCTGAATATTATCACATCACCGATTTTAGGTAGCTTCAGGGGTTGAAGTCGATGACTAGCTATTTGTGAGAGGAAGCTAAGAATAAATAGGGTAGGCACAGTTATAGGGTGACGTCCATCAATATTAGGAGATATATGTGTATATAAAGCTGTCTGATATTGCAGCATAGTTGAGCTGATTGTGTGATTTAGGGATTATGTTACTTAACAGAAAAAAAATATCACATGAGCAGTGTTCAAAATCTAATTGACTTGGCTTTTGTTTAAAAAATGTTTAATATTTGATGTCCTGGCCATACAAGAACCAGTAACAATCTTCACCCATTCAAATTCAAACTTTATTTATTTATTTATATATTGCCTTTTGTTTCCAGGGATGGTCAGAGTAGGCACTCATGCCCCTTTTCAGTGGAGACCCAGGCAGAAAAGCTCTATTGGACTTACAAGTAAATTACAAAGATTACAGAAAATTAACAGAGAAAAAAAGAATCAATTTCTTATTAGTAGAAATCGGGTTTTAGAAACATCCAATGCATAATACAATCAAGACAAAGGTTAACAGAATATATCAGATTATCTTCTATTCTTCTCCTATTGTGCCGTCTTTCATCCTACCATGACTCAATAATATCTCTCAACATCCCTCCAACTCTATCCCAACCTGCAGTCCATATTTCCTCTTTATACTCTGCACACATTGCACTAAACTGATTTAATATTGCCCCTCACCTTCATTCCAAATATAGACTGATTAACTTTACTTCAACTCAAACCACAACAAAATTAAGGGCAAGAATCCTCTGCAAAAAACAACTATGCATAATTCTCCAATGTACTAAAATCCTTCTTGAAGGAGATATATACCCTAATCCTGGCCCTACCTATCACAATGACCACAAAGATAATTATCTCCCACACACTTCTATAACCCAGCACCCCAACCTCAGTGATCTAATTTTTGTGCAATAAGTGTTAGAAGCATAGGTTCATAGGTAGGTACTAGGCTATCGGCACAAGGGCCTAAGTAAGCCTAGCCAACAAGGTTCCATGGCTTACGCAACTCAAGAAAGTTATTTTCCTGTGCCCCTGTCGAGCAGAGCCACAAAAGTGATCCACGAGGTGTATTTCCTATTTTCCACCCATTCATAAAATTTTTTCTTGAAGAGTGCTAATGAGGAACATTGCTTGACATAGATGGGTAGCTTGTTCCAGAGTATGGGAAGTCTCTGGGACAGAAATCTATAGCTCCAGCATGTCCTGTTTATTGTGGTGATAAGGTTTAGGACCCTAGAGCATGTAGCTCGGAGGGATTGGGATTTCTTTAGGTGTAGCATGTCTAACAGCTCTGGGCTTGACATAGCTTTATATGTTAGGCAGAGATTACCTCAGAGTAGGTGATATGCTACGGAGTAAAGCTGGTGTTTTTTGAGACGGTCAGTGTAGGGCATCTGTTTGAGGCCAGTAATCCTCTTTGTGAGGTACTTGTGTGGCCTTTCCAGCTGCTACAGATGTCTTGTGAGGTACATTCCAAAAGGGGCATTGTACTCTATAATGGGGCTAATGAGTGTTGAGTAGAGGGGAACAATGACCTCCTTTTTCCTGGATGAGAACCCTTTTGTGATGAGGTGTGCCATGTAGAAGGATTTCCTGACTACTGAGGTGATGTGATTATCAAAGGAGAGACTACTGTCCACCTGGGTCCCAAGGTCTCTTATCACACATTTGGCGTTAAGTAGAGTGCCACCTATGTGGTAGTTCATGGGCACAGAGTTTTTAACAAGGGGAATGACAATGCACTTTTTGACATTGAGCTTGAGGCCAATGCTCTGACACCAGCCATCTGTCTCAGTGAGGCCCTTCTGTAGGATGTCCACATCATTTGGGGACTCGACTAAATCTCCTAGTTTGCCGTCATCTGTGAACTTCATTAGCCAAAGGCCTTCTGTGTTAGCCTGTACTTCACAGAAGTATATACTAAACAGGAGAGGTCCCAGGTCTGAACCCTGTGGTACTCCACTTGTCACTGGTTTGAAGTCAGATTTGGAGTCTGCAACTTTTACAGTGTGGCATCTGTCAGTGAGCCAGTTGGCAACCCATCTTGTGATGTAAGGATTTATACCTAGTTTAGTGAGTTTAGCTATAATTCCAGAATGAGGGATGGTGTCAAAAGCCTTGGCGAGGTCAAGATAGGCTGTGTGAACCACCTTACCCTCATCTATGGCTTTGGAGACTGCCTCAAAGAAGTCGATCAGGTTCAGGAGGCATGATCTGCCTTTCACAAACCCAAACTGGGTGGGGGCCAGAGTTTGGAGGTCACCAATGTTTTTGTTTAGGAGTTCTATGATGATACATTCCATGGTCTTACAGACCAGGCTCGCCAGGCTAATAGGGCAATAGTTCCCGGCATCAGTGGTGGCTCCCCCTTTGTGGAGTGAGATAACTGTTGCTGTGTGGCATTCAGTGGGCACAAAGCCTGATGTGAGGCTATGACTGAACATGGTGCTTAGGTGGGGAGCCAGTTCATTCTGAAGTTTGTGTAAAACAAAGCCTGGGATGTTGTCCGGTCCCTTGGATGCTGTGTTTCTGGCTTTAGATAGTGCAGCTTTTACCTGCATAGTTGTGATTACAGGGACTCTGCATTCTTCCTGTATCGATATGGGCCCTTTAGAGGGTGAGATGGGGGTAAAGTTAGCACTGAAATTATCTGCCAAGATGTTGGCAATATTAGTTGGTTCTATAATTTTCATGCCATTGTGCTGTAACTCAGAGCAGATCTGGGTGTTACCATTCAGATTCCTGACATAGCTATAGAATGCTTTGTGGTTGTCCCTAGAATCAGTGGTGATTTTGTTTTATTAGCTAGCTTTGGAGGATCTTATAAGGGATCTCAGCTTCTTACTGAGACTGACCAGGGAGCTCCTTCCATTCATGGGATTTTACTCACTTTTGCAACAGTTTCTTCCTTCTGTTGTAGAGTTTGTTTATGGTAGGGGACCACCAGATTTGCTTCCTTTTTTTGGAGGATAGCATCTTGGTTCTGTTGGGGATAACATGATCCATGCAGTCGTGCAAGAGCTTATAGAGTGCATTTGTGTAGGATTCAGCAGCCATAACTGTATTGCCCATCTGCATGAGTGTTATGAAGTTTGCCACTTCTGTCTTAAGAAGTATGAAGTTAGCTTTGGAGAAATTTTTTACCATGGTTTCCTTAATGGGGGGTGGGGGCAGGATGTGGATATCTAGGGTGATTAGCTTATGGTCGGATCTGACCAAAGAGGAGTTGACTTCAGGTGTGGAACTCCAGTCACTCATGTTGGTAATGACTAGGTCTAGGATATTGTTGCCCATGGTGGGGGTGTGGATAAGTTGGTCCAAGGCATTGGAATTTATGAATTCCAGGAAGTGTTGAGTGAAGGAGTTGGTACATGAGTAGTTTTTCCAATTATGTTGGGGTAGTTGAAATCGCCCATTAATAGGGTGTTTGGTTGAACCCTAATGTTTTCCAGTATATCAAGAAAAGGGGAGTGGGAATCCAGGGGCATGGTGGAGGATCTGTAACAAGCTACAATTTGGATTGCAGTTTTGCTCAGAGTTAGTTGCACTTGGATAACCTCGAATGCATTGTGCTGAGCAACTAGCCTAGAGGTGTGGATATCCCTAATGAATATGGATACAATTCTGCCTTTGGTATTCTAGTCCAGGTTAGATGGCCAAAAAGTGTGGCATGAGTTATAGCCTGGTAATGCAGGTGTGCTCTCTGAAGCCTTGAACCAGGTCTCAGTCACTGCACAGATATCGATGTTCTCCATTTTAAGGAGTGCCCCGAGGGAGTGCATTTTGAGATTTAGACTTCTAGCATTGAGTAGCATTACCCTCAGATTTTGCTTGCCTGTTCCTGTTATGGTGGTGAATTTTTCATTTGAACCTTGCCTAAAAAAGGCACTAGAGGGGCAGCAAGAGCCTGAGCCAGTATCCGGAATGACAGGGGTGACAGTTGCAGGCCATCTCTGGCAAAGCATTGTGGTCTGTCGGCCATGTCGTCAGGCAGCCAGATACTGGATTCCCTTAGAATGACACTGGAAGCTTAGCCAATTGCTGAAGTCAATCATTTTGTCTTTGTACTGCAGTATTATTCTGGGTGATGTCAGGATGCTACTCAGGGCTAGTGTCATACCTGCCTGGGCTACAAGATCAGAGAGCTCTTCCATGTCTCTTTTCATGTAGTCCAGGGAGGTACGTCTCAGGTCATTCACACCAACATGGATAATGACAGAGTCATATTTGTACTTTTTGTGGAGTGACATGAGTGTGTGGGTTATGTGGTGGATCCTGGCACCCAGCAGGCAGCTGACAGTAACCTTTTCCTTGTTTAGCTTGGTGAGTGGGACATCAGTGTGCCTGACTATAGAGTCACCTATGACTAGTGTGTTGGGTTTGTTGTTTTGCCTTATGGGCTGTGGTTGAGTGGCACAATGAGTCTGTGGGCTATGTGTCATTTGGGTTGTGTTGGGGGGGTGTAGGTTCCTTGCGCTTCTCCTTTGGAGGTCTCTGTTGCTTGAGCAGATTATTATTGAAAGCCTCTTTTAATGTTTTTATATTTCTATGTCTGGATTTTGGTGGTGTAGGTTTAGTGGGACTATGTGATGAGTGTGGTGTGGTGCAAGTGTTTACCTTCTCCTCTTGACTGTCAAGTTCAGTCTTGGTTGGAGAGAGCTTTACCTCCAGTTTGGCTAGATAAGTGCAGCTCTCACAGGTTGTAGTGTTGGGTGGTAGGAGGAGAGGGTTGTCCGTGTACATGAGGCAATTGCCACATTGCCCCAAGATGCCCAGATTCATCAGATAGACAGGAGAGAACACTGGGAGCTGACACTTGGACATGCCTGAATAAAACACTATTTTTCTCTAGGTAATGGGGAAGGTTGACTGCTTTAGTGATTTGTAGCTTATTTAATGCTTACAAGTTCTGAACAAGTGCTGAGCATGAATAAACAAATTCAACATGCTAAAACTAAGAACCTGTATCTGAACTAGACTAGTTACAGGAAAGAAACAAGTGCAAATGTGGGCTTTTAAATCAGAAAGTTGAGAGAGATGGAAAAATTGCCAAACCACCAATAACTACAATTTCTGGGCCAGAAACCACTTTTTATGTGGTAGATAGGTTACCTAGTGCTTACTACTCCCACTGATAAGCTAGAGGGCTTCCCTCCAACACAGAAAGGCTTGGCAGCCTCAGGAGCTTACAAATAGTCCTGGATACAGCAAATCTGTATCTGGGCTAGACTAGTTACAGGAAAGGGGGGAAACAAGTGCAAATGTGGACTTTTAAATCAGAAAGTTGAGAGAAATGGAAAAACTTCCCAAATGGCCAATAACTACAGTTTCTAGGCCAGAACCACTCCTTATGTGGTAGATAAATTACCTAGTGCTTACCACTCCCACTGATAAGCTAGAAGGCTTCCCTCTGACACAGACGGGCTTGGGAGGCTCAGAAGCTTAAAACAGTCCTGGATATAGTAAATCTGTATCTGAACTAGACTAGTTACAGGAAAGGCAGGAAACAAGCATAATTTTTTGTTACAGTTAAGCAGAACAATGGGAGATTCTAGCAAAAGTTTTTTTTTTTACATGCCTGGATTACCCAAGTCTGATCTTCTCACTGTAATTGAAACTTGGCTTAAAACAAGCCTAAATGACTTTAAATGTATACCTCCTGGCATTAATAATACCTGTAATGGCCATATAAAGAGGAAAGGTGGTGGTATTGCATTAATATTGCCCAACACCTACCACATTTCCCCTTACAGTAAACCAATAACAAAATTCAGTTCAGCAGAGCTTCTTATTGTTTTCCTCAAAATAAACAATTATGTATTACTGTCCTTTACATCCCTTGCAGAACAATACAGCTATAATGAAAGATATCCTACCCTGAATATCTATAACATTTCCAAAATAAAAAAATACTACTAAGCAATGTGAATGTCAATTGGTTGGACATAAACTCTAACTGCCCTACATCTAGAGTGAACTTATATGGTTTCACACAACTAATTAATAGCCCCACACATTATAGCAAGACATCAAATGTCCTATTAGACTGGATCCTAGTAGCAGACCCTAGAAAACACTCCACTACAGGTACAATGTCAGACTTCCTCAGTGATCATCTCCCAATCAATATGACCAGACATCTCACACATCCAGTTAAACAGCATATTTATATAACAACACACAAGATTTTTTGAGTTTAACCCAGAAATGTTCATTACTACATTATCATCTGTTAACTAGAACTTCCTAAAAATCCTCCCATTAGACGATGCTTTAATTGAATTCAGTACAACACAACTTTTCTAAGCATCCTAAATAACCTTGCACCTCCTAGAAGGAAGAGACTAAAACCAAATAATGGCTATTCAAAAAGAGTAGAATGTTAATGCAGGGTAGAGAAAAAGCACAGAAATAATGGCAAAAATATAAAACACCTTCATGTCTTGAAAACTTGAGAATGCTTTGCAATCATACTAAAAAGCAAATAAATGAAGACAAAGAACTATACTATAACAATTTTCAGAATAATACTAAACACAACCCTAAAAATGTTGGACATCCATCAAAGAAATTTTACATCCTAACTAAAAATTCACCCCAAACCCACCCCACCCCCCATCCTTGGTCCCCTCCTTTCACCAAGACCCTCTATATATCCAAACTACAGGCTACCATAATAGAATACACAGTTGATTCCACTCACATTTGTATATCTGACAACATGGTACACTTCCGAAAAATTACTCAGTAAGCCTTAACAGCTATTGAAACATGAGTACATAACTCATGCTCAACCCAAAAAAGACAAACTACTACTTTTTCACCCAAATTCTTCTCTCATGAAAAACAAAATTTAACGTTCTTTCTTTTGATAAGACATACTAATATAACATAGAAGTCAATTCTCATAACAAATTAATAGGAATGATAATGGATGATAACCTTACATTTGACCTGCATATACAAAATTGCATAAGAAAAATTCATCAAAAACTAGGGATGCTTTATAGAGCCCAAAACGTTCTCACCGACACAACTAAAAGTACACTTATACTACTTGTCTCCTCCCTCACTCTTCTTGATGGTGCTGCTATTCTTACTAACCTCCATGCATCACAAACACTAAAACTTGAACATGGCTATAACAAAGTTGCTAAATTTGCACCGTATACCCATTAAGAGCTAAACAACTGCGTGGAATTAAAAAGCCTTAATTAATTAGAACTGCCTCATTAACTAACATGTATATGGCTTCTTACTGCTATAAAATTATCCAGTGTCCATCTGCCTATCCAGCACTGAAAAACATTCTACATAACTCTGTTCTCAGTTGGTCACTGTGAGCCAGTAACCAAAAACTCCTGTCTGTCTACAAAGCTAGCAATTCAGCTGGGCATTGTCTGTACTTGTAAAAGGTTGCTAAGGTCTGGAACTCCTTACGTGTATCCATCAGGTCAATATCCTCCTTCCCATCTTTCAAAACCATTCTGAAAGACTTCCTAGCTAAAATCTGTCCATGTTCTTGCTCAAACCCTGGATAAACTATATCCCTAAATGTGAACAAGTACCTTTTCATTCTTTATACCTCCTTACTCTCCATTCTTCACTTACATCCTTACTGTTATCTAATTCTCTTCCGTGACTTTCTCTCTATATATACCATAAGCCTGATTTTCACTCACTTCATACTGCAATTCTTGTTTATATTGGACTAACTTACGTTTAATTTCTCTACAAACTGTCTAAAATTTCTGTAAATATTAAATGATTGTCATATAACTTGTATCAAATCTTAACCAATGTTTTTACATTATGTCTAATTTGTTATAAATTTAAACTGCAGATGTTTTTGTTTTATTTTTAAAGACTGTAAAAGTATTTTTCTTAAATATTTTTGCAGTAATTTGAAGCTTTTCTCCCTGGGCCGCTGCTGAAAATGGGCTTCTACACAGTCGGACATTCCCAGTAATCATGTCAGCAAATTCAATTAAATAAACACAATTGGTTTCTGTAGGAGTGTTATACAATAATAAGTAGGATGCATTTACATATACAGCAACATACCAATTTTATTTACACAGGGGTGATGAAAAGCAGTATACAGTTGTAAATATAGATATTATTAATTTAGATTTACAGGATAAGGTAGGAGACCTGAAAAGTTAGGGGCTGGTGATATACTAGAGATATGAGACAGCGGGTATATGTCAGTCTGGGTGTGAACAAGTACCGAGCCAGGATCTAGGTAATGTTTTAGGTTGTACATAAAGTTAGATGCACAGCTGTCCTGTTTTAGTGGGACAGTTAGGAAGTTCCACTGTCTGGTGACATAGGATGAGTATAGTGAGTCTCATGATGTATTACAGGATTTGGAAGTTGTTAGCAAATTTTGATTACCTGAGTGAAGGCAACATGGTGGTGAGTGGCCAGTTTGAAGTTGAGTGAATGTAAGGTTATTAAGTACGTTTAGCCAGACAAGCTTCTTTAGTGTTAAGCAGTGGTGTGTACATTAGGATGCATTAGCTTCAATTTTATTAAAGCTGCCTCTAATTTATTTAGTAGGGTGGCTTAAATGTTGGTTAGTATGGCTGATGCATAGAGAAGAGAGGGAGAAAACAGAATGATGCTAAGCATTTTCCTTTTTTTTTTTTTTTGAAAACAGCTTTATTAATTTTCAAATGTAAACAAATATTTTCATAGGATGTTCACAAATATTGCAACTTGAATAAAGAAAAACAAATATATTAAACAAATATAACTAAAGTGTTTACAAAGATGTTCACAAATGTATATTATATAAATCTTAGTATACATTAACAATTTCCTAAATTGACAAATTATTTTCCTAGTAATTCATGTAATTTGTTCCACATATTATACGAAGATGTATTTCTGATGGATCTTGATTTAATGGTCAATAGTTCCAGATGACAAAGTAAAATAAGTAGGTTTTTAAATTCATGAACAGAGGGAGAAGTGTCAGATTTCCAATCTCTTGTTATAATTTTTCTATCAACAGCTAGTACAGACCAAACCATAGGATACTGAATTTTCTTTATGTCCTCAGGTATTGATGTGTTAAATAGAACCGTAGATTTAGAAAGTGTAAAGTTGTCTGAAACTAAAGCTTGTAGAAAATGATTAATGTCATCTCAATACTTTTTTAAGACTATGCAGTCAATAAACATATGAGACCAATCAACCTTCACTTCTAGTCTACATCTCCAGCAAACATTGTCCTTTTTGCTGAATTTACTTATTATGTAAGAAGTTAAAAAAGATCTATACATATATTTCCATGTAAATAATCTCCATTTAATCCATGAAGTGGTCATATTAGCTGATTCTAATATATTTTTTTTTATCTTGATCATTAGGTAGATAATTATTGATTGTAAAAAAGTAATTCCAGATACTCTCAGGGTAAGTATTTGTTTAATTTCTAATCACTTTATATCTGTGTGATAGTTTACCTTTAATAGGAAATTTATGTTGTGTGGACAGAATCAAATAATGTACAAGTTTAGGTATTGAATTTTTAATTATAGGTGACATTAGATCAAGTTTGTTAAAGAGAAATTGTCTACAAGGTTGTATGTCTAACCATAAATGTTTATCTATTTCAAATTTACCCAATGCTAAGGATTTGCTGCGGTAGAGGAAGCCCAGTTTTCGATGAGTTTTCTTGATGGCCTGGGTGATATGCAAGTGAATTGTTAGGTTATTGTCGATTATGGCTCATATTAGCTTGGCATTTGTTACAATTTCTATGGTGGTGGTGTTTGTTGAAGTAATATTAAAGGGTGTACAGGTTGTTAAATTAGATCTGGTTGTGAAAAGGAATAATTTTGTTTTTTTCTTGGATTTAGAATTAGCTGATGAGCCTTTAGCCATAATTCTATGGAACTGAAGGAGTCTGAAGTAATTTGTTGAAGTAGTGGAAAAGTTGAGGTTGAGCAGTTGATGATGGCATTGCTGGTGTACTATACTAAGGTGACAGATTTGCTAAAGGATTAGCATGATAATGCACTCATCAACAATACAAGTCTTTTCCTGAATTCAGGTGAATATAGCATCAGTTAGATGTTTTGCCTCTGCCCCAACAGGTCAATAGTGATGGCCACAATGCAGGATGCTAGACATACACCCATCTTTCCTAGTACCATTAGAAAGTACTGAATGCATCCTAGTGTCTAGCATAATTCTTTATGTGTGCTCCAATTCACCTCCAAAAGTAATGATAAACAGTTGTGGAGCATTCAAGAGGACTCCATTTTCTCATTTATTGGACAGTCTTAACTTATCCCAAACACGTTCATGAAATTCATCACATGATAATACTAATTACTGTCTATTAAATAAAAATGTATATCTTTTTCAGGTATATCTTGTGCTTTAACTAACGGAATAAAGGAAGGCATTTGGTACATGACTTAAGTGTTCCTTACTATCACCTAATGAGCAATACTTTAAACATGCACTGTCTTGGAAAATTACAGATTATCTGATACTTTAGTATATACAAAAGTCCTACTTCAACTTTTTCCACATAATATGTGTAGCCTATTGCCCAAGTTATGTACTCATGCTCTTGGGTAACAAATACAGGGAAGGATATTAATTTCAAATGTTTATTGGTATGTTATTAGCACATTTCATAAAATATTTGGAATGCACAAGGTTACTAAACAGAGCTTTCTTTGGATATTTGAAAACATCTTTCATCTAGAGGAAAGTTCTGAATATTTTTAAATTTTGTTGAATGAGAAAGCCTTCAGGGTGCAATATTTTTGTTTAATTCCATGTCCCATAGTAACCTCTTGGTAACTTGCCTTCCATGCCAGAGTCACAACCATGTTTTCATTAAACAGTGCTCTAATCTCCTTGGCAAGGATCTCTTTCAAGCTGCTTGAGGCAGTTACAACCCAGATTGAGGCATTGTTCACCCACCTTTCCCCTGGTATATTCTTATCTTAAATTTCCCTATAATGGCAGTTTTTTCAGTAATGTCAATATGTGTATATGTGTGTGTGTGTGTGTGTGTGTGTGTGTGTGTATATACCCAATGTCTTCAAGCTGTAAGTCCTCTATAGAGTTTTGATGGCAGAGATATGTAAGAAAATTGCCTTTTTCCCTCACACCCTCATCAGTAATACCAGTCTTTTCTTGAATTCAAGTGACTACAGTCTCAGGTAGGCATTTTGCCTCTACTCCAACAGGCAAACAGTTATGACCACAGTGCAGGATGTTAGACATACACCTATGTTTCCTAGTACCATTAGAAAGTACAGAAAGTATCCTAGTTTCTACAATGTCTAGCATGATTCTTTACGTGTGTTCCAATTTACCCCCAAAAGTAATGATAAACAGTTGTGGAGCATTCAACACAGGATTCCATTTTGCTCATCAACTTGACAGTCTTAAATTGTGCCAAACATGTTCACAAAATTCACAAATAAAAGGGATGAATTTCTTGATGAATACATAACAGGTATGCTAAGATATTATTCATTTAAACTGTGCTCATACCAAGTTATGTGAATTTCATAAGTAGGTTTCTACAATACCAGGGGAGATGAGTCTAAGAAGCTAAAAATAATTATTTGCAGTGTCCAGTATCAATTTATACATTTAATTTTGGTTTACTATCCTGCACAAATTGTTTCAGGTTTATTGAATCATTTATAAGAAAAAAGAAATCACCTGAGTATTTACTAACTGCTGTTTGTTTTTACTCTTTCTGACGCATGATGATACCTTCATTAGTAAAGACATTAAAATCTTCTGCAGACAAGTGAACATATGGAAATGTTGTAGTGAAGTGATACAGTGTTATCAACACACAGGAAACCACAAAAATGGAGGAATACAACAGAATAAAAACAGAGGAAAATGTCACATATCCTCAGAGTGACACTTGATGGCTATCATATACGAAGTCTACTCATTAGTTTTGATTATGGCATGACAGTGAGTAAGCCAGCAGAGCAAACTTTTATTCATGACTGACAGTTCAATGGTCCAGCTGCATAAAATATTGACTAATACACTAGACATATTGTCTCTCTAGGGAAAACAGCATTGCTGGAAAATAAACAATCAGTCCCAAGAAAGTAGTTTTATTTCTCAAAGCTACAGCGGTCTTGGGGCAGCTAACCATTTAATGTATTACAGGTATTTCCTCCTCCCAGCATGACAGCTAAAGAAAGCTGTTTCATGAATGATACCTTTCTGTCACTTTATGTCTTATTATAATTAATGGCAAAAGTGCCACTTTGCAACTCTGATAAAACAGAATTTTGAATGGTGAAACATCTGATTTACTTACCTAATAGTCTTAGAGAAAGTAAAGCGAACTGTGAACAAGTAAGTCCATCTGTGATTGAGAGCGGTGCACCATCCCACATTTTAAATACATGCATTCATTAATTATGTAATTGTCTAATCCAATTTATAGGGATGGGAAGTCAGGCCTTATCTCAGAACTCAGTGGACAGAGGGTACAAGATCTAATCCTTGGCTGGATGTTAGTTTGTTACACACACACACACACAGACACACAGACACACACACACACACACACACGCACACACACGCACACACACGCACACACGCACACACACGCACACACACACACACACACACACACACACACACACACACACACACACACACACACACACACACACACACACACACACACACACACACACACACACACACACACACACACACACACCTATCTTTAAGTAAATAGGAGGCTTAACAATCCAAATGCAGTAAGGCTTTTTATAGAAACAGCTACACGGACTTAGCACAGATGTGCCAGTGAAGACTCAATCTGACTAGCTAAAGTTGTGAGGTTGCATCAGTATGTCAACATTTCTCTTTCTCTCTCTTTCTGAATAATTAAATATGTGTATGAAAGATCCATGTCTGGGAATTAAAGGACAGATCCTTGAAACCTAGACAAATGTGGAATAATTTGTATTTATGTCATGTCATAATCATTTTGATTTATTTATCATGGCTTTGTTATATTTTCAGGTGAATTACAATAGTCTCATTGAACAGAACATGCTGCTCACAATGAAATGGCACAGATCAGGATATGGAATAAGATTTTACATGGTGTCACATCCCTCCTCTGGGCCAGTGATCAAGGAGTCTGGTGAGGGATGTTCACTTGGAACAGAAATAGATACAAAGAGTATTTCCAAATGCAGCTCTCTGCACCAAGCACAATTTTCCTTAAGAGCACACAGGGAACAGGATGGGACTTGGTTTCCCTCTATTTCACCTGGCCCCAAATAAGACTCCACACTAACCACAGCTGTAGAGTTGAGTCCTCAGACAAGTGTTCCAAGCCAAGTCCTCTACCATCCTCTTTGTTAAACCAGTGCTCTGTGTCCCTGCTCCAAATAGCTGACACACACACTCTTTTGAGATTTGATATACATACACACACACACCAGGGAAAGGCTGGCACAGATTTGCCAGCTATGCCCCTCTGCCCAGGCTATAAGACAGATACTGCCACCAGAGCACTCCAAAGCCAACTACTCTAAAGCTCTTACCAGGGTATCCAATTATACCTAGTAAAATCAATATTAATATAAACAATAGTGTTTGACCAATGCAGCAAGGCTTTCAGAAGTGGCCTCAGTGTCATCAAATAAATATAAGTACTCTCAAAGGTGAACATAGTCTCTAAAAGATCAGTCACAATGAAAAGTTATATATATTTAATAATAAATAATACAAGAACATGAAAATACCAAATATCTCTTTTCAATAAACACAAGGGTTTCAATCACAGGAAGTATTAGAAATAACACAGATGGAAAGGTTCAGACAGATAGAGAAAAACAGACCCTAACTAATCTCACTATATATATTTCCTGACTGATCTAAAGAATTATTATTCCCTAGTTACTTACTAAAGCAAGGCATGACAAAGTGGGTGAGTAGCCCTCCTTTGTCAAGGTTCACAAGCAAACTACCCAAGTACTTCTGCCTCATCCAGTATTAAAATATAATTTCAGTGCTGGTTTACAGAATGACATCACATACATCTGGTCATCTGACTTCTGATTCCCACACTACCCCCATTTAATAGAAATTGAACCAGAATCTAGCACATATGTGTTACCATACTCACACATAGAGCTTTGCTTAGAAGTGTTATAGCATATGGAAGTTATAAAAACATTTCAAAAACTTCTACCCTTCCAGTGTAGCAATCAGTTTACCCCTAAGGACAATACAGTAGGATTCTTAGTCCTGGTTTTCACAGGCATTTTGTCTCTGGCTGCAATCAGAACTGTAAGATACAGTCTTTATGGCCTAAACCAGGTAATTTCATTTTAGACTATTTTTCAAAGTTAGCTGGACTAAGATTAACCTCTTCTCATCCAGCATCCTCTGTCATAATATATTCATTTCAACAGTAACAATACAGTCTGACATATAGTTATATTTCTTTTCTGGTACATTTTTAAGACCAGTAGCTTTACAAATACATTTTTCAACACAAGCACCTGTACAAATCAGTTTGATATACAAATGGCATATAATTCTTTACAAAACTCCAGCTAGCTATGCTGGCATATGTTACAGATCCACTGTCCTACTTCTCCTGGCATAGCTGGCAATACCTCACATCATCAAACATGGTATGTACTTTTGCAGGGAATGTTTTCCTGTACTCCCTTTATAAGGTTGTGATGTTGGCCAGTTTAAGGTGCCTTCATATGGAATATTTGTAGGAGGCTGTCAAATAATTTTTTTTCTAATCACATCCCCATGTATTTATCAAAGTGGAAAATGGGAAGACAGACATCCACTACCACAGAAACATGCTATGTATACATTGAATCAATCATTGTGTACAAGCTATATATTCAATGTTGGATTTGGTTGTTATTGCATACCATCTTAATCCTATTCAACACTGGAGGAGAGTGAGAGATTAACCCAGGACTCAGCAAGCAATGGATGTAAAATAGAGATCCAGTTTGGACATGATGCCAGTTCAGTGAGGAGTACAGACACATGCGTGCACATGCACACATGCGCACACACACACAAACACGCACACACATGCGCGTGTGCACACATTCCACACACACACACACACACACACACACACACACACACACACACACACACACACACAATGACAAAAGCAGGCCCCCAAACAAGATTAGAAATAACTAGTTAATTTAACTGCATATATCTGTAATGTAGAAGGAAGTTGAGTAGCCAGTAACAACTTTGCAGACACATGGAGTACATGCATCCTTCACACCAAAGACACTGCAGCCAGGAATAAGACTGGAGAACCAGAGCTTTCAGTCAGCAACACGAACTATGGTCCCACTATACCTCTGACAATGTGTGCACTGATTAAATGTCTTTTCTCATGCTGTACCTGGTTCAAGGATAGTGACATTGAAGAGTGCTAATAAACAAAACATTGTCAGGAACAGATATAAGTTAAACATATTATATATCTGGCAGACCATTTTAAACTAGTAGATGTATTACTTTTTTCAAAGTGTGTGTAAAAGAAGTTAAATTGTACAGACTGTTATTTACTTTTTTTTCATAAGAGACAGTATCAAAGTTAATAAGGATGGTGTCAGAAACAGGGTTTTGATGGCTTTATAGAAGATTTTTTTTCTGTCTGAAAATAGATGAGGCGCTCTAATAGTAGTGACTGCTGAACTTAATGTTATGTTTCTTTGGTACCTCCAGGATTTGTGATTCTCTTGCTGTCTACATGGCACAGTCACCAAACAGCTCAGATATGTTGTGGTTCACTGAAATGTTAAAAAGCAGCAAGCAAAGCAATAGAAGTCATTTTATTTTATATGCAATGTATATATAACACAGACGTTTGACTCAAACTAAGAAACATTTACTAAAGGAAAATTAAAGGGAAGTCATGATGACTGTTATACTTAGCTGTGAAAAACAACTCTGACATGACTGGTAATGACTGATATTTTTATCAGCAGCAAATTATAATACTTTTATCTGAAACTTACAGATACTGATCTGAAATGAAGATGGCAGACTTGTCACTGTGGTTTACCTGTCTTTAAGTTTGAATCTTCTAAATAAAGTGTATACATTATCAATTTATGTTTACCTTTTATTTAACAATTTATAACCTTTGCTTCTATTTCTTGCACTATGCTGTGCTCAAAATAGTTTCATTTAAATCAACACACACTTATAGGCTAGTCATCTAATTCACAGAAATGTACAATTTGATTCTCTGTGATGCAGCTTTTGCTACAGACCTACAGTATATTGCCACTTCTGCGGCATACATAGATGAAGTACTGACTATTGATCAGACAGCTCGGGTTACGGTAGATTCCCAGGCCCTGGAGGAACTGACCAGAGAGTGAGGTGGTACTAAGTGGCTCATGCCAGCTCAACCACCACTGGATGTAGGTTCATATGCATTCCTATGCAGAAGCACCACCAGTGGGTTTCATCACAAGTGCATGGTTCGTCCATAAGGGGGTATCAGGCTGCCAAAGAAACCACTGATCTCCTGAGTGAAATAATGAGGATGTGGAACCAAGAACAGCATGCATTGCTTCATACTTCCTAAGCAACAGTGGAAGAATTCAGGACATATTTCCAAAATCCAGGCCACCTACAGATGACGATCTTCCAGTACAAAATTCTCACCCCCACTGACCGGTTATAAGATGAAGTTACCAAAAGGTAATCCTCTCTGGAAAAAAGAATATTCATCCTAGAGGTGAGATGTGGTAATAATGCCAGATAGAATGGGGAAATGAGAAGGTTTTCATGGCACTGTAGTAAATGTGATGATCAAGGCTGTTAAGGTCAAAAACAGAATAAAAACGATTTGCAGGTTTTGATGATCAGCTATCCTTGTCTCAGTATGTTTTCCAGATGCAGACTACAGATTTGTATGCAGATTATGCTACACATGCCAAATACATTCCGGTGTTTTCATAATGTTTCACAGAAGTCGCCATCTCAAGCAATTTTCCTGTCATTTAGCATTACTATACTAGATGGTCAGGTCTGTTTGCTATTTAATCCACAGCGAACATCTCCTTACCATGGCAGTAATGATGACGTGCATCAACAAGTCTTGTCACTATGATACCATTTGGACCTCTTTAACCTTTATTTTGTACTTTAAATTCAGATACTACATTAGCTAAAGTGATAAGTAACAGGCTCAGTTAAATTTTCAGACATAATTATTATTTCAACACATTTTAGCGAGACACCCACTTAAGCACACAGCTCACAGGTCTTGGTATTGCTTATTTTATTTTCTATATTTATTATTTAAATTCACCACCCCACTAATAGGGCAAGAATGAAAAGTGAGAGGAGGGGTTTGTGTTTATTAAGGTTCCCTGATGTAAAGATGTTAACAAAATATTAATTTTAGAACAGAGGCAATTTCAACAAATTTGCTGTAGTTTTTTAAAGAAGAAAACAGAAATGTCTTGGAAGCTTCTGCAGTTTAGTTGCAACCAGGGATAACGTTATACAAAACAATAATATAAAACATTGCATGTTTGTTGCACAGTGATGGTAATATATGGAAAAGAGAGAGTTCCGATTACATAAAATGCTAAAAGGAAAATAACTGTCTTTATTCCATGTCTGAATACTTCACAGGTTGGGGATGTGCATATGGAGAACAGCTATGACAAACAATATCATAACATATATATATATATATATATATATATATATATATATATATATATATATATATATATATTTTTTTTTTTTTAGATTGGTATGTGGGCAAGAAAGGGAATCAGTCAGAAATGAGAGGAAGATAATTAGAAAATGCACTCAGTTTTCAGTATTACAAAAATAAGGAATATTCTTGTCCTTTTATGGCACATACAATCACATTTTGAAAATACTGATTGAAATGTCTCAGTGCCTTCAGAAATATGTCCTTTCTTAACATTGACATGGAATACAACAGTAAACATTGTCAGATGAAACATTTTTATTGGTTGTTATGAATATTTTTTCTCTAACACAGGCTTTCTCATATATCTACCTTTTGAATTAATTTTGCTGCAATGCAACAATAAATGTTGCATAAATAGGTTAGTACTAGACTAACTATCTTTCTAGGCCATTTTAATCCTAGCCAGTTACCCCATGTGATAATCAAACCCTGCACCTTATGTCTGTAAGATAAATACTGAAACCATTATGCCAACCTTTTCAGGTGTTGAACAATTGCTCCACTTCAACAGAAGCAATTGCTTGTGGAGGATCCGTAATTCCTTCTAAAGTTATAGGGAACAAATTCCACTGACAGTGATTAATAGGAGGCTGGTTTGTAGATAACTGTACCAAATATACTGAATCATCATACTTCTGACCCCTCCCTTTATTAGTTGTAATTACTATAGGTTGTGCAATTTCATATGAAATGCATATAGTTCTGGCATGTTATGTGATTAGTTATTGTATAACATCCATCTATAATTCTACCTATAACCATTAGACATGATTACGCATTTTTGTTGAAGGACGGGATTCTTCATTAAAGTCATAGCTATACATTTAAACATCATATTATAATTACTCAGTTATGCTGCAAAGGTGTTAAGATGTTAAAGTTCCATTTCTATGGTTCAGCTGACATTATTTGCATTTGTTAGGTTTTATTTTTTCAATGATGTTTAAGTTCTGTATGATAACCTTGCTTTGTGCTCATCGTTTTGGTTTTCTCTGATAACCTAATTCATTTTAAACATCATAGAATGTAGCATTTGGCTTATTCTTGGCTTATGCTCTACAGTAAGCCTGCTTGCAGTAATTATCTATGTTATATTTTTAAAGCAACCGGAAATAGACCTAAAATAGATATGCTTGATTCTAACATTTCTAACTTTCCTGACACTAGCAGGAGTTCATAAAGTAAATAATTTAAAATACATTCATTTATGGAGCTGCAGAAAATATAGCAATTCTGTTTTATCAACGTTTGCATTTTAAACTGTATAAAGAAAAACGAGGATATTATAAGACATGGGTATCACTTAGAAGAACAGTCACTAGCAATGTGAAATTAAATGACAACAACAAATAAGATGCCAGTGTAAATCAGAAAATGTCAAGCATGCTTACATGTTGATTAGATCATTTCATATAGCTGTTAATTATGGATATGTTAAAAAAAGATTCTTTTCCTCCACATTTTTATAGAAACACCCTTTGCAAAGGCTGTAGAAAAAATAATTTTATGGACTGGTGAGATTAGTGTCTCTTACAGAATAGAAACAGCAAATCATTTATATTTAGAGCTAAGATAATTTGCACTTGTTTCATAAAACAGTCATGAAATCTTGTATCCATAGATACTCACTATGTATGAACACAAACATCATTCTTTATGTGTGTGAAGCTATGTCATATCATAGCATACTGTGAAGGTTTAATCATTATCAGCTGAGCAGTACACTGACACTGGTTAAAATTGTAACTACGATGAATTATAAATTTAGTTTTGTGCTCGATAATTCATATAACATTATCAACTAGTCATGCCTCAGTTCTAAAGTAAATGCCCCATTTCTTTCTTTCTTTTTTTTAAGTCATTTCACATTTTTCAAGCCAGCATTTTTTTGCCCATAACTGCAGAATACACTTTACTGGTGCATAAAGTCAAAAATTTCCACTAAAATCTGGGGCATCTTCACTCATGACACAGTTGAAAAATACCTCACAGAGAAATATCACGATTTGTATGCAGACGAGTCCCTGAAGAGAGAATGAACTACATGGATGTCCAAAAAGGAAATACCAAAGACCTTATCATGCAATATTTTAAACATCTATATTCACAGTAAGGTTTTGTTTGCATAGTGGTAAGGGTCATTTAATGACATTAGACGTAAACTGCTTTCATTTCAGTAACAACATTTTTCCTTAAACAGAATGTTTTCTAATGTGGAACATATTGTGTTGTGCCTCTTTAGAATGACAGCAATACCATCTCTACATGTTTCCAGAATCCTGTCTTTGTGACATCTTTATAGTGAAAGTGAACACTTTTTATCCTGGTAGGAAGGCATGCACTTCATATCTACATCCAACGCCATGAATACACAAAGGAAGGTTCAGTCTGGATCCTACTAAGAAAGTGGTTTGTTCTTTGAGAGTAGAGATTAATGGAATATTAATTCACTTTTAGGTCTAAAACAGCCCTTTTCTTCCAATAACTTTGCCTCTGTGTGCTTCTTTGAAATATGACAAAATTTGAATAATGGGGTTGAAAATATTTACAAATCCTATTCACTTGTAGAACTGGATGCATGGAATTTGTTAAATTAGAGACTTAATGTGTGAGGAACTATATATCTTTCATATTGTTTATGACAGTAATAAAAATCACATTGCCAGATATCTTATATGCCGATATTACGTTTACAATATACTTAAAGGGGAAATAATGGGGGTGAAACAGGAAAGAAAACTGATGAGTTTGGAGATGTTCTGCGTATCTATTTGATAGTACAATACAATTAAATCATGAAAGCATATTACTCAGGATTTGGTTCAGATATATTTTTGTACATATTTGGGAGTATGAAACTTTTATAAAATCCTGAAAACAAAGTTTCATGAGGTATCAATATTGCTTATGACAACAGTAAATAATATTTCTATCCTATTTTTAAGATATGTCACACATTAAAAGAGATAACTGGCAGCAGTGGCAGCTCATGCCATTGGATTGCAGGACTGCAGCCCCCCCAGCTGTGGAAACAAAAAGAAAAAAGAAGAATATTTAAAAAAAATAAAATATTTATATTTGTATGTTGCCTGGACTGCTGGCTAGCTGCTTAGGATCCCAGAACTCAAAATGCTCCTGCTTGGAGAGTTCTGGGATGAAAAAAAAAAAAACAGTTTTTGAAATGCGGACTGCTATAAAACCAGTCCACATTAATGACAGAAGGCATCAGTGTGATGCCCAGAAGTCTATGCAGTTTGTAACCGCGTAGAAATGGAAGTGAATCAGACTGTCACGTCCGCAGTCACGTATGTGACATGCCTGGACGCTTGGATGGCTACTGGCACTGGCTAGCACTTTTCTGGTTCACTCACATCACGTCCGTGTATGTGCATTGTTGCACAGACTGTTAACGTGCCATACATGAAGTTTAAATGCTACTTTCGCATGAAAGCCAAGTGGATGTTTATGTAAGGAATTTCAAGTGTGTGGAGCAAGTTCAATTGCAAACAAGTAGGAGATTTTAAGCAGCTCTCAGTGTAGTGGGCATATTTCTACAGCTTCAACCTCTCAGTGTGTATAGCGAGTGTATTTCTGCAGCTTTATCTTGGGTGTGCATGAGTTCAACAGGAGTCAACTGCAGCAAGTAAGTGAGGTGTGTGTGTGTGTGTGTGTGTGTGTGTGTGTGTGTGTGTGTGTGTGCGCGCGCGAGTGCATATTTGTGAGAGTGTAACAGTGTGTCTGCTAAACTCTGAAAAATAAATAAACAAGAACTTCACTAAACAGGATAAATGTAATTGAAGCTCAGCATAGGACTATGGTAACTTAACAACTGATTCTATCCAAAACAGAGGCAGGCAGCAGAAGAAACAGACACATTATTTTTTAACTGACTCACTGACTGATAGCAAATGTCAAAGAATTGTGGAACTATGTAGTTAGTTTTGTCTCTAATGCAATGCCTGACTGGTACACTAATGTGTTTGTCCAAATAATTTATATAATCAAAACAAAATTACTGCTAGAACAAGCAACACATGATAATTGTCCAGCTACTTCAGACTAGTTTCCTAGCTAGCGAAAGACGCAGCATTCATACATTGCCCATGCCTTTACATGTTCTTATGGAGGAGTTCTTCACTACATGCTTCAGACATTCTTAAATGCTGCACTGTGTCTAACATAAAATTCCAGTTAAAAGTCTGCTTCATGTATATACAATAAAAGCATGTGAAAGAGACCACTTTCGTATTCTCATTACTCTTAACTAAAAGGTCTGTTCTGTTTTAACAATTTAATAACCAGAGATGAATTTACATTAAATGTTCAGATATTCCCATTTTTGTTTCTGCCATGATCTTAACTAAAACCAGCCTCTGTTCCCGTTACATAAACCTACTTCTTCCTTCATTCCTTCCAACCATTCTGTCTTCCTCTTTCAGACTAATGTCACATTTTCTAATATGCCTTTATTTCTTCTTATTGAATTACCTGCTTATTTGTTAACTGGTAAGCAAACTGCTGCAAGGACTGTTTGAAGCCATAATCCAGATTAAAATAAATTGACATTTATTTATTTACTCTTTGGTAAGCCAGTAAGTGGCCTGGTTCAGTTACCCTTTTCAGCCATGGCTTGTTTATATCTAACTGCAGGAAAACAGTGTATAAACTCTACAAATGCATATAGAGACAGCATGTGCTGAAAGTTACAGAGCTAGTACATTCACATGACTGGAAGCATGGTACTCAGGCTGCAACACTTAAGTCATAAAGGCTTTTAGCAAACTCGCTAATATGAAGTAAGGAATTCAACAGAGTGGCAATAATTTATGGGTGGCAGCCTCTTAGCTATTAAACCTAAGATTGTTACAGCCCTACCCTACTTATAACCTCAGGAATTAACAGAGATCATGATATCATTATCCTAAATATAAGAGGAAAACTACACTCATTCATATATAAATTATCCCTCCCAAACTTAGACAATATAGATTAGAAAGCAATAAACAACTGGAAACATGCCGGGATGCTCTACTCAGTTATTCAAGATACTGATGATGAGTTCTACAATATTATTAATCTCTACATAGGTTCATAGGTTCATAGGTTCATACTAGGCTATCTGCCCGAGGGCATTTACAAGCCTAGCCCATAGTTTTGTGGCTTACGCCACCCCTTTAGTATGGGGAACTATACCCATTATTTTGCTGTGCCTCTGTCGAGCAGTGACACTGAGGTAATCCCTGGGGTATATCTGCGATCTCCCATCCATTGGTCAAGATTTCTCTTGAACAAGGCCAGCGAGGTGCTCTGCCTCACATATACCGGGATTTTATTCCACAGCATAGGGAGTCTTTGGGTGATGAATCTATCCCTCCAGCACGCC
Organism: Protopterus annectens; assembly: GCF_019279795.1. Lineage (NCBI taxonomy): Eukaryota > Metazoa > Chordata > Ceratodontiformes > Protopteridae > Protopterus > Protopterus annectens. The sequence goes on from NC_056735.1 coordinate 462,686,227, forward strand.
CTATTAATAGCCGTGTCGAGGTTTAAGTGTCCCGCCTTGTGGCTCTGACGGATCTAGATTTTTGAGGTGAAGCATATTCATCAAATCTGGGTTTGACATGGCCTTGTATGTTAGGCAAAGGTCACCTCTGAGCAAGCGGTGGCGACTGAATAGAGCTGGAGTTCTTTCAGTCGGGCAGCATAGGACAGATGTTTGAGACCCTTTATCCTTTTGGTGAGGAACTTTTGTGGCCTCTCCAGCTGCTGCAAGTGTCGGGTCAGATACATTCGAATGGGGCATTGTACTCAATCATTGGTCTGATGAGTGATGAGTATAGGGAGACTATGACCTCCCTTGATCTAGATGAGAATCCCTTCATGATAAGGTGGGCAATGTAGAAGGTCTTCCTAACTACTTTAGCTACATGGGTGTCGAATGACAGACTACTATCAACCTGGGTCCCCAGGTCCCTGATAACTTCTTCTGTGCTCAGTGGATTGCCACCTATTTGGTAGCTAGGGGTAACCTTGTTTTTCCCGAAGGGTATGACTATGCATTTTTTGGCATTTAACTTTAGGCCATGGCTCTGGCACCAGTTATCCGTTTCTGTGAGACCCTGCTGAAGGATATCTGTGTCAGATGTGTTTTCTACTATGGTGCCCAGTTTGCAGTCATCTGCAAACTTTGTCAGCCATAACCCTCCTGTGTTTGCTTGTACTTCGGAAAAGTAGATGCCAAACAAGAGTGGGCCCAGGACTGAGCCCTGTGGTACACCACTTGTGACAGGCTTTGAGTCTGACATGGCGCCAGCAACTCTGACCCTGTGGGTTCTGTCACTCAGCCAGTTTGCAACCCATCTTGTGATGTATGGGTTAACATTTTAGCTGATGAGTTTTTCAATGATACCCGAGTGGGGTATTGTATCGAAGGCCTTCGCCAGATCAAGGTAGGCTGTATGGACTGCCTTTCCCTCATCAATGGCTTTGGTGACTGTTTCGAAAAAGTCAACCAAGTTTAGAAGGCATGATCTGCCTTTGACAAAGCCAAACTGGGATGGATCCAAAGTCTGCAAATTCCCTATGTCTTTATTTATGAGGTCCATTATGATCCTCTCCATGGCTTTGCAGATAAGGCTTGTCAAGCTAATGGGCCGGTAATTTCCAGGGTCGGTGGAGGCACCGCCTTTGTGAAGTGGGACCACAGTTGCAGTGCGCCACTCCCTGGGTACCAATCCAGAGGTAAGACTATGATTAAACAGCTGTCCTAGCTGTGGGTTTAATTCCTCGTTGAGTTCGTGGAGCACACAGCCGGGGACACCATCAGGTCCCATGGATGCTGTGTTTTTTGCTTTGGAGAGAGCAGTTCTTACTTGGGCGTTGGAGATGTTTGGGGGGCTGCAATCGCTTGGTATAGATATCTCTCCTTTTGGGGGGGAGTTTGCACTGAACCTGTCAGCCAGTATGTTGGCAATGTCTGTAGGATCAGTAATCTTCACATCATTTGGAACTAGTTCTGAGCATATCTGGGAGTTTCCTCCCAGGTTTCTAACATAGCTAAAGAAGGCCTTATGATTGTCTTTTGAGTCTTTAGCTATTTTTCTCTCAAAATTTGCTTTGGATGATTTTATGAGAGCTCTTAGTTTTTACTTATAGTGATCAAGGGTGTCTTACCTTTTAAGGATTTTGCTCTATCTTGTAGTAGCTTCCTCCTTTTGTTGTAGAGTTTGTTTATGGCTGGGGTCCACCAGACTGGACGCTTGCCTTTGGTACAAAGAGTCTTTGTTTTGCTTGGGATTGCCTTATCCATGCAGTCCTGCAGGTGCTGGTAGAAGGCATTTGTAAGTGATTCAGCGGCTTGAGTACTGTTTTCCGCCGCTCGGGGCCTTAAAGGAGACCACACTAGTCTTTAGAAGTGTGAAGTCGGCTTTCGAGAAGTTCTTTACTGTGGTCTTTTTATTTCAGGTGGGGTGGGATGAGGACCTCCAGCAAGATTAGTTTGTGATCTGATCTCACCAGTGAGGGGTATACTTCGGTGTTGAACATTGTGCTCCCATGTTCGTGATGATGAGATCAAGTATGTTTTCTCCTCTTGTGGGGATGGTGACTAGTTGTTCCATGGCATTTGAGTTTATGAATTCCAGGAACTTTTGGGCTAGGGTGTTTGGGCTTGAGTAGTGTTCCCAGTCTATATTAGGGTAATTGAAGTCACCTAGTATGATGGTGTTTGGTGATACATTTATACCCTCTAGTGTTTTCAGGAAGGCCATGTGAGGTTCCTGAGTTTGTGAGGGTGGCCTGTAACATGCTACAATTTGCAGAGCAGTCTTGCCTATGGTTAATTGCACCTGGATGGTCTCCGATGCGTCGTGCATTGCCACCAGTCTTGAGGTGTGGGTGTCCTTGATGAATATGGATACCCCCCCTCCTTTCTTGGTATTGTCCGGATTTTGGGGCCAGAACGCATGATAAGAGGTAAAACCTGATATTGCTGGGGTGCTCTCAGGAGCCTTGAACCAGGTTTCTGTCACTGCACAGACATCGATGTTCTCCATACTGAGAAGGGCCTCGAGTGCGTGCATTTTGAGATTTAGACTTCTGGCATTGAGCAGCATTACCCTTAGTTTTTTCCTTTTTGTGTTCTAGGGTGGTAGGTTTAGAATTTGAGCCTTGCCTAAAAAGGCACTATGGGGTGGCAAGAGCCTTTGCCAATATCCGAATCCCAGGGTGACAGGTGCAAGCCGTCCCTTGAAGCAGCGTGGCTTGTCCAGCATGTCATCCCAGGCAGACAGACATTGGATCCCCTTTGAATGACACCAGAGTTTAAGCCAATTGTTAAAGCTGATCATCTTATCTCTGTATTGTGGCATCATTCTTGGTGAAGGTAGGATACTGCTCAAGGTCAGAGTCATACCTGCCTGGGCTACATAATCAGAGAGCTCCTCAATGTCTCTTTTCATGTAGTCCAAGGAGGTACATCTCAGGTCGTTTACACCAGCGTGGACAATGACTGAGTCGTATTTGTACCTGCTGTTGAGAGACCTGAGTGCTTGCGTTATGTGGCGGATTCTAGCGCCCGACAGGCAGCTTACTGTGACCTTCTCCTTACTCAGTCTGGTGAGCGGGACGTCAGTGTGTCTGACTATGGAGTCACCAATGACTAGTGTGTCTGGCATTGTGTTTGGCCTTAAGGGCTGTGACTGTTTTACTCTGTTAGTGTATAAATATACAGATACATTACAAATAATAATAATAAACTTTAACAGATTCTCAGGGTGAAGAAGTTAAACAAAAGTACGGAGATTTTTTTTATAGATTTCAGAAATCACCCTATTCACAGAACAAGAACAGGCTAAATAAAGCACAGTAACTCTTTACTTGTATTGATCTCAAATACTGAATGAATAATAAGGAATTAGTTATTCACACCAGAAAACTGAAAGGGATATAAGGGAGATCAGTGAATAAAGCATGTATCACGAAACAATGAAATGATCGCTCAGCACAAAGACATACTGAATGTGCTTGCAGATAGTTTGTGCAAATTTCACAATAAGTAAAGACATACAAGTATGTATGTATTTATTTACTGTATTGTATTATATTCTACTGTATTATATTTGATAATTGTAATTGGCTCATATTTTTGGTTCACTAAATAATGACAGCTACAGTAAGTGTCAGTCTTCTTATCTTTCAGGAAAAGCATGTTAACACAAAACATTTTATTCTAGCAACGTTCTAAGGTTATACAAGCAATGTTAGAAATGTGCCCCTGGTTTTGCATGTTTGTCCCCTCGCAAAAATATTTTGGCTTTTTTAGATTTATTGTGCTGCAAAGTTGACAGATACAGTTGAGTGTCAAGTGAATTTTACAAGGAGCTGAGAGCTTCAGGGGAAGATGCATTTTTAGTAGTACAACAGGTAGTATACTTGCTTTTGATGCAGAAGGTTGTGGGTTGTATTCCCACGGCATGCAGAAAGACTGCTGATACCATACTGTGTTGTACTTTAAAGGGGGTGGATGCTGCAGTCCTGAGAGTGTCTTCCTTTGGCAGAGACACCTATTAACTATGAACCTGTTATCAGTTTGCTATCCATTTCCTATTGCAATATTACTAACTTATAATTTTTTTTTAATTTAACATAGGCAATTTATTCTTCATGGGCAGCAGGCACTTTATATCATTGTTTCATCTACAAATACAGTTGCTTGCTAGCAGCAATCTCTTAATTACTTACAGATATGTTTAATGTGGAATTATTTAGATGACTTTTGCTTCTGCAGAGATTGTGCATATTTACTGATATCGGTGGATTGTAATGACAGAAGTTTGAGTAGACTTTTATGATGGAAATGTTCTGAATTGTGCATTTTTTTCATTACTGATTCATACATTTTGTTTCATTGTTTACTGGAAAAATGTTCAAAACTATACATTTAAAATGTGGTCTAACAAGTGCTGCTGTATTATACAAGGGGTATAATGTAATTAATATATTTTATAATTGAATAAATCAGGAAGGTGAATCAAAGAACTTTTGCATGGTCCTAAATGTGTGCAAGGGGCCTATGATTTGAAAACAGCCCAAAGGTAAACTTAACCCGCCACTGGCTAAATGCATTTTGTTTGAATGTGGGTTTCAATGCTGTTTCAATGAATGAGTTTCAAAGGCAGAGAAGTTTCAATGTTAAGTCAGTTTTCACTGTAAATCTGTATTGCTTTTTTTAGCAAATGTCTATCAGTGTTTATGCTATAAAATTTGAAATAAAAATTGTAAATTAAATCCAAATATCTGTAATCACTGTAGAAGTAAAGAATAAAATTGTATGCACACAGAGTTTTTAACAATGAAGGCAATGTGTTTTGAGGAGTATTGATGATTTTCAGCCAGATGCTAGTCACCAACGTCTTTTGGGGGTTGTTGATGACTTTCTTTTTTTTAAATATAATATCCTGGCAGGAGTCAAAGAGATACTAGGTATGCGGTGTGTTCTGGAGAGCTGCTTGTGGATGACATCTGTTTTTTTTACCTACTATTTTTTGCAGGGTTAGCCAAGATAAAATAGGATGGCTTATCAATGTTTTGTTGTTGAAACAAACTCTACTTTTGCATGAGTATAGTGCGTATGGGTGAACTGAAGTAAGATCATATGCATGTTCTTGGCTATGTGATGTGAAAGAAATACAATAATGTAAGTGTGGTTATTTATTTTCATTATTTTAAACCTTGTAGGCTCAAAACAGATTCTCTGCATAGGCAGTTGGGATAGGGCAATGCTTATGTGCAAATGGAATAACTGCAGTTCTAGCTTGCTTTGCAAGACATGTGCATTTGGATGAAGTAAGATCTACCATAAGCTCTGAACTGTGTGTTGTTTATGTGAAAAAAAAAATAATACTTATCTTAATGACAGTATTATCTTTTTTTGTTGTTGTTTTTGTTTTTAACCTCGCAAGATCAAATCAGATCCTGTGGGCGTGGTAGGCATTGGGAACTGGAGCTGGGTGTAAATTAAACAAATTGCCTACTGTTTACTGTTGTAGTTATATCTTTGCAAAACTGTAATACTTTTTTGCCTGTATTTTAAGATGAATGTAAACTAATTAGCGAGATAATGAGTATTTCTGTAACATAGCTTCATCTCTTTCTAGATGGCCACACCCCGTTCTAGCTGACCACACCCATTCAGCTGTATCCTGCAGCCTCCCTTTGATTTGAAGTCACCAGCTGCCACTGACTGGCAGTCTTCTTTGCTACAGAGGTTAAGAATTGTTTTATAAGACTCTTCATAGTGAAGCATTTCTGTTAGAATGAGACAGGTTGATAATGACCTATAACCTCATCACAAAAGGTTTCTCATCAGGGAAAAAAGAGGTCATTGTCCCCCTCTACTCATCACTCATTAGACCCATTATAGAGTACAACACCCCTTTTGGTATGTACCTCATAAGACAACTACAACAACTGGAAATGCCGCAGAAATACCTCACAAAGAGGATTACTGGCCTCAAACAGATGCCCTAAGCAGACTGTCTAAAAAAAACTCCAGCTTTACTCTGTCACATATCGCCTATACAGAGGCGATCTCTGCCTAACATGCAAAGCTATGTCAAACCCAGAGCTGTTGGACATGTTCCACTTAAAGAAATCCCAATCCCTCCGAGCTACACGCTCTAGGGACCTAAACCTTGTCACCACAATAAACAGAACATAATGGAGGGATAGATTCCTGTCCAAGGGCGCCCGCAGGCAGGTGCAAGGGGGTGCACTTGCACCCCCCTGGAATCGGCTGATTAGTTAATCTTCTCTTAGTTTAAAATTTAAAAAAAATATATTTTTTATTTTTAGGGCATTCTTCTTTAAGAACGCCCTTCAAGTCCAGGCACAGATGCGTGCTGACATCATCACTCAGTGCGCATACTTTCGGTTTTATGAAAGGGAATGAAACGGACAGTTTCAGGTTTGTGAGCCGGAACTGAAACAGACGGTTTCAGTTTTGCGATGGGTTTACCTTAGCTGCGACTGGAGGAGGACTGAAGATGGAGTCAGATCAGCGAGCAGTGAAACAGAGCTGTGGGTTTACTTTAGCTGAGGACTTCACGAGAGATAACAGGGACGCTTGTCAGTGTGAGTAAGGTGTGTGTGTGTCATACATCTAGAAGAAGAACCCAAAGATGGATCTTTATCCTGTTTTAGTAAAGGACAAATTGTGTATGTTTCCATGATGGATTTATGTTAAATGCAGTTTAGTCTCTGTAAATGTTTTCTGTAAGAGAGGTAAAACACTGTGAGGTAATATTTTATATAATTAAAAAAAAGTGATGCTGTCATTACTTGGAGCTTCATTTTCCTTCAACCTTTTATTTTGTGCCTTTATTTCTATTAACAAATGTTATATACTTTTTTCTGTTTCCTTGTTTAAAAGGCATCAATTACTTTTTCATTTCTAAGCAACTGTTCTGCTCTTTAATTTTCTAATAGTGTTTTTTTTCTTCCTCATCTGTATATTTCCTGTTACTACCAGGGCCCCAGTGCAGTTATCAAACCTAGAATGTCTGCAATAGTGAAGAATTTAGTAAACTTTAATGACTTTCTTAATCTTAGAAACAGCATGTGTACCTGGTACACATGCTGTTTCTAAGATTAAGAAAGTCATTAAAGTTTACTAAATTCTTCACTATTGCAGACATTCTAGGTTTGATAACTGCACTGGTATCATTTTCTTTAAGTATACCATTAAAGTTTCCTGTCATTATTATGTTTTCTTCCATATCTGAAGTAAAAATTTTTGGATACTTTCTAGAGAATTTAGCTCCAATTCCCAGAATCTAGTATGTTTGCTAAGGTTAATATTCTGTTTTGATATTGACCGGCATAGCAGTGCAATGTTTTGCATCATTGCCTCATAGCAAGAGGTTCTACAGCTTGATTCTTGGCTGTGGTGCCTTCTGTGCACAGTCTGCATGTCCTCCCTGCATTTGTGCGAGTTTCCTCTGGGTGCTCCTGTTTCCTACCATGTTACATTTGAATATCAGACTTCATATTCTTCAGAAAGTGTATGGTAACACAAAAGCTTTTATTATAGCAATTTTCTAAGTGTATAAGATGGTTATTTGAAATTTGTCCCCATTTTGGGACTGTATTCCCCCATTATTGTCTTCATCCAGGTTTTGTGCTAAGGTTGAGAGCTATGGTAAGAACTGAATATGTTTGGGGCTATATTCCCCATTACTAGCTTTGTCCGGTTGTTTTTGCTAAGAGGTTGATAAGAGGTATGTTGAGAACTGAATTCACTGAATGTTTGGGGGCTGTATTCACCCATTATTGGCTTTGTTCAGGTGTTTTGTGCTAAGAGGTTGACAGCTGTGCTATGGTGAGAACTGGATTCACTAGATGGTAGCCATTTAAGTTTCCATCTTCCTCTTTCACAAAACAGCTTATTTGGCATAGTGGTATGTTGCTCTGTTTTGCACAAGGTCCCCTGGGTTCAAGATGTGGCAGTGAAATGTATGGTGGTAACGCAGCATTTTATTCTAGCAACTTTCCAACATTATACAAGCAATGTTTAAAATGTGTCCCTGGTTTTGGCCTTTTGTCCACCCCCAATAAATTTTGGCTTTTCTAGATTTCTTGTGCTGCAAAGTTCAGAGATACAGCTGAGTGTCGAGTAGATTTTACAAGGAGATGAGAGCTGCAGGGGAACAAAAGTTTAATGCTGTTTATGCTTAGTCTGCTTGCATTGTTAATAGCACAACAGGTTGCTTTTGATGCTCAAGGTTGTGGGTTCTACTCCCACAGTAGTTAGATGCATTGCTGATGCTGTACTGTGTTATACAAGGGGTGGATGCTGCAGTCCTTTTTGGCAAAGATACCTAGTAACTATGAACCTGTTATCAGTTTGCTATCCATTCCCTATTGTGGTATTACTAGCTTATCATTTTTTTTAATACATGCAACATAGGCAATTTATTCTTCAAGGGCAAGTCATGACATATAAACTTGTTTGTTAGCAGCAATCTCTTTATTAGTTACAGATTTCTTTAATGTGGATTTTACTACTTCAGAGATTGTGCATATATACTGGTGGACTATAGAAGGTTGAGTAGACTTATTTATGATGTAAATGTTCCGAATTGGGCAGTTTTGTCATTTGGTGTATGCATTTTGTTTCATTGTTTACTGGAAAAATGCTCAAAACAATACATTTAAAATGCCCTCTAACAAGTGTACTATATTGTACAAGGAATATAATGTAATGCAGTCAGGAAGGTGTATCAAAGGGCGTGTGTATGTTTCACGTTCAAGGTGCCTATGATTTTGAAAATAGCCCAAACTTAATCTTTATCTGCCACTGGCAAAATGTATTTTCTTTGAATGTGGGTTTCAATTCAATGCTGTTTCAATGCATGTGAGTTTCAAGGGCAGAGAAGTTTTAATGCTAAGTCTATTTTCATTGTGAGACTGCATTGCTTTGCTTAACAGATATTAGGGTTTGTGCTGTAAAATGCAAAATAAAACTTTCAAATGAAATCTAAATCATTGCAGAAGTAAAGCAGTATGCACATTACAGTGTTTATGGTAAATGGGGCAAAATAACCAAGGAATGGGATATTGGAATGGCTGCAGGGGGGGAGGCTCCATTCGACCATGATTTTGTGAGGGCGGAGGGTAGCAAACTTAGACAGCCCCGGTTGAACTATACCTCTCAGTTGTCCATATTTTTGCAGAATGAATTGATATTTGCTTCTTATTTTTGGTTTGTTCCTCATACAATGTGTGATTTTCTAGCAAGTAATTTAGGAATGAAGTCACTAAATGAGAGACATTGAGTTTCAGATGTCATAACCTTCAGAAAAATGTATGCTAATGCAAAACCTGTTCTATCACTTGTCTTAAGTTTATACAAGAGCAATTTTTAGTAGTGTTTGTGTTCCCCAATATTTGACCCTGTCCAGATTTCCTGCATTAAGAGGTTGAGAGGTATGTGCAAATCGCTTTGTAGATGTAGGAATATCCAAACCTCTCCATTGCCCCAATTTTGGCTCAAAATGTTGCTCTCCCTAATAATCCCTCCTCAAAATGGCAATTTTGGAAGAAAACATGATTGAAGTCTCCTAGAATAATGGTATTGGCTTAATGCATAGGGACACCATATTAGTTAGGTAGGAGATATGGACTGATGGGGTACATAGAGGGGACCTATAGTTAGGTATGACACAGTAAGGAGTTTTGTTAATGCTAAGTTGGATGTAGAGGAATTCCACGTCATTATCTCACCTAGCAAGTCTGGAGATGAATTGTTCTTTAAGAATATGCAGATACCATCACCCTTTCATCTAAGCTGGTAGACCTGAACTTGTGGCAGGTATTGAAATCCTGCATTAAAGGAGTGCTGTCATCGGTCTTGAACCAGGTCTCTGTGATGAGCAGGTATTGAAATCCTGCATTAAAGGGGTGCTGTCATCGGTCTTGAACCAGGTCTCTGATGTTTTCCAGGGAAGCAGTGCTTGTAAAGAGTGGACTTTTAGGTTAGCCTCTGAAAAGGAAACTGGTTATTTTCTAATTCATGTAGCTATAAAATTCAGTATAAAACTGTAAAAGTTTCTGAATGCAAACACTATTTATTAAAGCAGCATTACGGTAGGGAGTAGTTCAGTACAGAGAGATTCAACTATATACATAGCCATGAGTTCCTTTATACCTTTCTGTCAAAAACCAACACCATGGTCACACAGAGTTTACAGTTGTAACTTTGAAAAAAATCTGTTTTATGTATTTCTTGCACTAAGAAGTTGGTGTGTGTGTGTGGTAGCATACCCCTCAGCTGTCCAGGTTTTTGCAGAATGTCCAGATTTTTGCCCCATATTCCTTCTAAAAATGATTGAAGTTGCTAAATAATGAGACATTTCAGTTTTAGACGTCATATCATTTAGGGAAATGCATACTAACACAAATCCTGTTACTCTTGTAATTTTCTAAGTTTATGAGAGCCATATTTATAATCCGTCCCTATTTATTTTAGGCTTTGTCCAGATTTCTTGCACTAAGGTTGAGGCCTTGAGGGGTGTGGTATGTTTGTGAGAGAGAGAAAGTGAAATGCCCAAGTTAAGTTAGCAGGTGGAATTTATTTTCAAGTGCATTTTCAAGGAACTGTGAGTTTTAAGGCAAGTGAAGTTTACTGCTGCTCATGCCAAGTCTATTTACAATGTGCAACTGTTTTGTTTAGCAAATGGTATCTCTATTGTGGTATAAAGTTTTAAAGCTATGTTAGTAGCACCACAAGTAGAATATTTGCATCTTAATGTAGAGGCTTGAGGTTAGATTCCTACAGCATGTACATTTGTATGCTGCAGTCCTGAAGATGTCCTTCTTTGGATGAGATGCCTAATAACTATGAACCTGTTTTTCAGCTTGCCATCCATTTTCTATTGCAATATACCAGCTTACCTTTTTTTAATTTAAACATAGCAAATTTATTTTTGGACGGCAGCAGGCACTGAATTTGTAGATGAAACACTGAAATATACAGTTGTTTTCTAGCAACAACATCTTAATTAGTTTCAGATATCTTTAATGTGGAATTATTCAGATTACTTTTACTTTGGCAGAGACACTCAGACAAGTGTTGCTGTATAATACAAGGGATATAATTCAATCAGGTAAATCAAATAACTTTTGCATGGCCCTAACAGTGTGCAAGGAGACTATTGCTTGAAAACAGTTCAAAGGTAAATAACCTGCCACTGGCCAGATGCATTTTCTTTGAATGTGGGTTTCAATGCTGTTTCATTGAATGTGAGTTTCAAAAGTAGAGAAGCTTTAATGCCAAGTCTGTTTTCATTGTAAGACTATTGCTTTGTTTAGGTTTATTAAATGTCTGTGTTTGGGCTATAATGTTTGAAATAAAAGTTGTAAATTAAATCCAACTGCCTGTAATCATTGTAGAATTAAAGCATAAAACAGTATGCACACAGATTTGAACAGTGTCTACAGCAAATGGGGAGAAATAGCCAAGTAATGGGACACTGGAATGGCTGTGTGGGCGGGGCTTGGGGTGGGTGGACTTGGGCGTGGCTATGTTGGCAGGGGGCGGGGAGAGCTATGTGGGTGGGGCTCTGGGTTTGCACCCCCCTGCAAAAAATCCTGCGGGCTCCCTTGTTCCTGTCCCATAGACTTCCCATACTCTGGAGCAAACTACCTATCTATATCAAACAAAGTTCCTCATTAGCACTCTTCAAGAAAAATCTTGATGATTGGATGGGCGATAGGAAATTCGGGGATCACTTCTGTGGCTCTGCTTGACAGGGGCACAGGAAAATAATTTTCTTGGGTGGCAAAAGCCAGGGTACCATTTGGCTAGGCTTATGTAGGCCCTAGGGCCAATAATCTAGTACCTACCTATGAACCTATAATATCAAGCTAGGTAAGAAATGACTGAAAAAAGACTGATTGAAAACTTTAACATTAAAAATAAACTGAACTAGCAGCTAATGCAAACAGTAACAAAACTGTCATCTTGTATGTGAACGTACAATGACAGTAGATGTTCTAATAGATGACTGTTGCAATAACCTAAGCTATCTGTGCTTTAGCCTGTCAAAAATATGACCACCAGACACTTTCAGAGCTTTGTGACACCTTCTTCATGTCCCGTTTTCCAGGGGGAATACAGAGCTACATAAAGGCAGTTTGGGTGTCAAAAGCTTCAAAGCTTTCTTGCCTCAAGAGCAAAGGCTGCAGCCATAAAATAAAAATGCTAGGAAAGGGAAAAAAAACAAAACAAAAGTAAAATATTTCTTAATATATATATATATATATATATATATATATATATATATATATATATATATATATATATATATGGATATATACATCCACATCCTGAAAATACAAAAAAAAACAAACCAAGAGTGATAGAGGGAAGAGGGCGGCTACAGCAACAATAATTTAGTAGAACATCAACTGTTACGCTAAGTTTATTTATGCAACCTAAGTTCAACATTAGAATACTGTTGCAGTAGCCCTAAGCTATTTGGCTATTTGGGTTGGTTACCATGACTTAGGAGCAGAAAGCGAGGAAGAAGAAATTCAAGAATCAAGGAGACCCTTGAAAATATTCCAGGGAAAGCTTGATCTGGACATGGAGAAGGAATCCAGTTTGCAATGCTTTATGATGGTATTTACAGAGGACCAAGTTACTGCATCTATAATTCTTCTAGAGTCCATCACTTTCCAGAAAGTCTTAGAAGAAGCTAAAGTCCTGGTAGAATGAGCTATAATTCTGCCTGGAAATAGTTTGTGATGGTGAGAATAGCAAAAAGAAATAGCACAAGACACTCATTTAGAAACTGTCTGCTTTGACACTGATTGTGTTTTTTTTTTTCTTACCTTCACAGGAGGCAAAGTAGCTGATTGGCTTTCCTGAAGAATTAAATTCTGCCCAAGTACTATATGAGCTACCTGTGGATATCCAGAGTATGCAGAATTGTTTCTCCTTTTTGTTTTTTAGGTTCTGGAAAAAAGGTTTGAAAAAAATCAAGGAAAATAATAGATTAATTCAAGGTAAACTGTGAAACAACTTTAGCCATAAAAGAAGGATTTATTTTCAAAGAAACCATACCACTGTGAAAATGAGATAGGCTTGACTCACCATAATATGCTGTATCTCAGATACTGTTTTTGCAAAAGTCACAGTAATGAGCAATATTGTTTTCCAAGTCAAGAATCTCATATCAACCTGATAAGCTGGTTCAAACAGAAGTGTTACATTTCTATCCACAAACTTAAGACTCCAAGGAAGGGACACCTGTTTTGTAGGTAGATGGATATCTAAACCCGCTTTCAAAAACTGCTTGACATGGAAGCAAGCAGAAGGTGGAGATCCATGGGCAGCTATGCTGAAATGGCTAAAAGATTAATTCTGATAGATGAGTAAGAAAGGCTAGAAGATACTATCTCATAAAAAATAATCCAGAGCCAGAAGGATCAGGGCCTTAAATGGGTCCTGGTTCTTAGAACGGCGCTGACTAAAAAATATGTTTCCTTAATGCATGTAAGATTTTCTAGTAGCGGTTTTCTTAGCTTTCTTTAATACCTTTGGCATTTACCAGAAAAAATAGTAATGCCTAAAGGGGCTCAAGACTTTACCATCCAGGTAGTCAGTTGAGGTATTTTTAGTTTGGTGTGCATCAAACAAGCATTGTCTTGGGTGAGTAAATCCAGTCTATGGGGAAGCTTGTCATAATTGCCCTTGGCCAATAAGAAGGGAGAACCACTGTTGGCTTGGCTAAAAGACAATCATCACCACTATCTTTGGAGAGTCTTTATGGATCTTTAGAAGAACCTTGGTATTAGCAGAAAGGGTGGAAAGCATCCAGTAACATTCCCATTTGTGGGAATGAGAAGGCATTTTCCTACCAGGCATGTTTTCAGGGATTCTTGGTGCAAAATTTCTTTAACTTTCAGTGATCTAATGTTGAACATCATAAAATTCAATCAGTCATCCTACACCTGAATAAACTTTGAACAACATATTGTAGATGGCAAGATGTTGTCTTTGTTGGCTGAACATGACTGCCTAGACTTAAAGCTGTATTAATCTGTTGAAATGTGGTCCATTCTATTCTTGCCATGGAAAAATAATTATAAAGACATTTAATACATCATTAGAACTTATAACTAGCTCTTCCTCTGTAAAGTTGCTAAGACAGATGACAGAAATTGTCTTAATGAATCAATCTCCAGGATGGAGTATGATTTAGAGGAGATGTCATCTTAGACAGCTGCATACTAACTAGACATGCCATCTAGAATGTGCTTACAGAGAAATGATTATAGTATTAATCCCTTATAATTTCTCCAAATCTTTTGGGTTTCTAATACCATGGTGGGAATGAATCCCATTCCAAATTCAGGATATAATTAAAGTTTCAATCTTTGATGTTAGCCAAAAGTGCTCTTCGTAGCTCCCACAATGTACCCAGAATTGACTCCTGAAATTTGTAAGGAGTTATATGCATTGTTAGCATATCTAGGTACAACTGCTAAATTTTTTTTATTAGACACATTGTTACTACTACTAGTATTAGAACTGTCTGGGTGTCTTTCTTCTACATTTCTCCCATTTCTGCTTCAAATCTTGATATCTTATAACTTTGTGTCTTTCTGTAGGTGAGACACTCTGCAAACTCTAGGTGTACAATTTGAAAGATCAATGCTACATTTTATCTTTTTTTCAAGGACTACTATATCTCTAATTTGTTTTTTGAATTGTTGGTAATGTGTAATCCCATGCGATGCATACTTCATCATTCTCTATAATGCTTTGTGGTTTATGTTTAGAATGCTTCTCAACTACTTCTATATTATAGTATTTGTACAATCCCCAATATGACAATCTTGCTACATTTTTGTGCTTTTCAGTGTATAGATCCTCTGCCAAGAGTGTATCACAACCAGCAACAAGACATGTGGTTATTTCCAATTATTTTTTTATAGAACCTACTTTTGTCTGTTTCTTCCCAAATTGACTTTGTAAACCAGTGTGTACATAGTCCACTGTTGTGGGCATCCATTAATAACC
Organism: Protopterus annectens; assembly: GCF_019279795.1. Lineage (NCBI taxonomy): Eukaryota > Metazoa > Chordata > Ceratodontiformes > Protopteridae > Protopterus > Protopterus annectens. The sequence continues at coordinate 462,701,290 of NC_056735.1, forward strand.
TTTCATCATTTAGTTTCAGCTCACCTCTCCTTAACCAATCCTGTGACAAATCAAGATCTACTTGAGGTTGTTCCAGAAGATCTCTATCCTTGCCACTATATTTATGGATTTCCCACATATCTTTCCTTCTCAATTGATCCTTCTCCTTTTATTCTTTATTTTATTTTTGGCAAATTCACTTCTGATGTCTGTTTTTTGTTTACTTTTGGCTTGATTTTCATTTCCACTTGACACCTGAATGCTTCTGCTAAACTAAGCAGAGAAGTCATCTTAGACATCTGCTCCTCATGTTGTAAAGCTTTCACTATGTTTGGATTTGATGAAGTCAACAGATATGCATACCACAAATAATAATATCAGTAGTTAGACAGACTTTAACTGGATCATTTGGACTGACACCAGTACAATCTGTCCCAAATAGAAAGTCTGGGGTGCCATAAAAAATAGAAAACCTCACCACTTGTAATGTGAATGCCTCAGGGTTATGTCTTGGCCAACATCCTCTACAATGGAGGTTTTGTTTGTTCAAAGAACTAGACATCACTTTTGTTTGTTAAACAGTTAATCCTACTAGGATTAAATGCCTTTTTAGTGGTGGCCTGGGAACCATGTTTGGTTTATTGACTAGTTTTGCCGTATGTATTACATAAACATATGCTTTGTGATTCAAACTTAGGACTACATGACACATTTTATTATGACCTCACAGCTTTAGTCATCATTACTATACTCCCAGGCATGAAACGAGCCAACTTCAAAGGAAGATGTCTGTTCTGAGTCACTGCAGACTGGGAGAAGAGAGAAAAAGATATGAGAAAAAAAGTCATTTATTGGTTCAACCCATTTGAGGATTACATGTCATATTGAATGCAAGAAGATAGAATATGATCATTGTTGTTTTTAATCTATTCAATGCCTAAGCAAAATTGAAATGCTGAGGAAAAATAGTCTGTTATCTAACATTATTGTCTGTGCTGTATCAATTATATTATTCAGAATATTCTCAGCACTCAGATATTCATATGCCTGTATTTTCAAATAATGACAAGACTTAAATCTACTAAGCTATATGGACACATGAAGTTTGCATCCATGTTCATGACCTACAAATGTATCTAGTTTTCATACACAGATTGCATTACCTTCTTCATTCAATGGTTTTAGTATCAGTTTAGCTGTAAGATGCAAACTGCTGCCACAAAGTTGTTCAATGTGACTCCTAGTAGAATAGTCATTGTGTACTTGACTTAGGACATCTTTATGTAGGAGGAGGTGTTCCCAGATATTAGACTTTTATTGGCAACTCCCTCTAGATATACAAAGTCAGTAGTATCCATAGTTTTAGGTGTTTGTGCTTACTAATAATTAAACAGATGCACTAAACAGTTGCATCTAATTCTCCGTGTAACTAAATGAATGTAAGATATTTCACATCACATCTTGCAGCAGCAAAAATAGAATGCATCATCCAATAAGTGGGAATGTTTTTTTCATTATGCAGTTTGCTTTCAAGATGTTCTCTATGCAAGGCTCATGATTCTTGCACTTGCCACTGACTTTTGAAGGTCCAGGTCTTAATATAAATATCACAGGAGATAGTTACTCCTAAATAGTGTACCCTTCTGCTATCAAGGCTCTACAATCAGGACTTTCAGGAAAGTGCTTTGAGTGCACATAGTTCTGTTTGGTTAGCATGTAGGATAAAGTAAGAGATGTGAACAGCTGATTTGTCTTCAGTATCTCTATCAACTGACAGTATCCATCTAATTCTGTAATGATGGCCTTTTTTATTACTTGTGTTGAGACAGATGATATAAAGCAAGCAGCCATGTAAAACTGAATAATGACATTCTGGCCTAGAAGTGATGCATGACTCCTTGTGGTTTAGCAAAACATATCAGTTACTATCCTCCTTACAATAAAAGAAACCAAGGACAAGTAAATTACAAGCAAATGCCATTTGGGAAATGTTTCTACATAATATTTTTCATAGGCTTATTGTAGAGTAAAGACCTCAGTGCAAAAAATCAAATGTACAATCCAATGAATTGGTGAAATATCACATAAAAAATAGCTACAAAAGCTACTAATGACAACTATAATGTACATGCCTCAAATGTCACTTCATCGTATGAAGGACTTGTACATTGTAGCTACTGAAACTCAAAGGATTT